>NC_088360.1:67423378-67489579 GCF_034508935.2 Berghia stephanieae | reverse complement strand
AACTCCACAACGATTACGCTACCCGGAAATATAAACTGACCAACACCGCATAGTTTTCGAGATTTTGCAACAACAAAAAATAATAATAATAATTTAGTGGGGGGGGGGGGGGGGGGGGAGGGACTGTGCGTGTGTCAGGATGATACAGAGATTAATAATCTCAAAACAAGTAGGTACCCTGATAGCGTGTTCTTCCTTTTTCTTGGGTACTTTAATTGTAATTCTAGAACTTTTTACTATCTAGACCATTTTCTTTCTTTTTACTGGCGCTGATATGACCTTAATTTGTTGCAAGCGCCGTGAAACCCTTAAAAACACTTTCTCTTTCATGAACTAATTATGGGTTTTTAGGAAAATTAATCGCAAATTTTTGCAAATTTTGCTGTTTTTAGCTTGCAAATTTGGGATTTTTTTTTGTTTTTTTTTTTGCAAACCGCCATGTCAGACCAATACGAGAGAGAGAGAGAGAGAGAGAGAGAGAGAGAGAGAGAGAGAGAGAGAGAGAGAGAGAGAGAGAGAGAGAGAGAGAGAGAGAGAGATCAAAAATGCGTGTGATCAGTTTGACTGAAAGATTCCAAGTGATTGGTAACTGGAGGGTTCATCACCCATATGAATTCACAATTCGATCAATAATTGTGTTGTAGATTGCCCAAGGAATTTACCCGATGGAAACCGTACGGTGCTCTTATTGGCTAGCCAACCAGCGGCCTCGATGAGAAAACCATCCGCCATTTTGACTTGGGAATTGCGTTACTATAGTAAACAAGCGCTGATCGGCCGTTCATGAAATCTAAGAAAATAACTTCCTGCTCGCTCATTTAACTCAAAATTATTCAAAACGATGTCTCTAAAACAATATAAATGTGACTTCTTAAGGTTTTATTCACGGTCAAAACCACACAACATTCTATTAATGATTAGAGATGAAGTGAGTAGAAAAGTGCCAGAAGACAATAGAGAATAATTTTTTTTTTAAATTAATCTATTAATGATTATGTCCTAGGCAAAAAGGAATATTGACAGGTCGACCGACAGTTGAACTCGTCTGACGACAAACATCAATACGAAGTGGAGAGAGAGTCAAGCTATTGTTTGTCTTGTCCTGTTCTATATAGAGAAAAGGATAAATAGTCTAGCCTCGTGTGTGAGTCAGTGATATCTATATGAAGTCCTAGGTGTGAGTGGTTGCGTTCATAGTCATGTTTTTAAATTGTTTCTGTTGTTTATGTGTGTAGTGATAACTCTCTCACACTCACTGCATCATCATAGCAAAGAGACACCAGCTTTAAATTTGGCTCACAGGAATTTCAGACACCACTCGTAGGAATTTCAATGCCGAAAGAGGAATTCCCGCACACAAGAAAAGGGAATTGGGGTGGTATCTCGTATACATACTGTATAGTATCTAGTTCTAAATAGATAACTGATTAGAATGATATTATGATATATAAACACAATGCCAAAGACAATTCCGAAGTTTCCTTATTTCAAATGAAGTAAAGCTCCAAAACCTAATGGTAGTGATTGTAGTACTGGTGGTAGTGAGGATGGTGTGTTGTTGGTGATTGTAGTAGTAGTGGTAGTGATGATGATGTGATGGTGGTGATGATTGTAGTTGTCGTAGTAGTGGTAGTGATGATGATGTGGTGGTGGCTGTAGTTGTAGTAGTAGTGATGGTGATGATGATGTGGTGGTGGTTGTAGTAGTAGTGGTAGTGATGATGATGTGGTGGTGGTGGTTGTAGTAGTAGTTGTAATGGTGATGATATGGTGGTGGTGGTGGTTGCAGTAGTAGTGGTAGTGATGACGATGTGGTTGTGATGGTGTAATAGTAGTGGTAGTGATAATGATGTGGTGCTGGTGGTTGTGGTAGTAGTGGTAGTGATGATATTGTGGTAGTGACTGAAGTAGTAGTGGTAGTGATGATGATGTGGTGATGGTAGTTGTAGTAGTTGTTGTAATGGTGATGATATGGCGGTGGTGGTTGCAGTAGTAGTGGTAGTAATGACGATGTGGTTGTGGTGTTTGTAGTAGTAGTGGTAATGGTAATGATATGGTGGTGGTTGTAGTAGTAGCGGTAGTGATGATGATGTGGTGGTGGTGGTTGTAGTAGTTGTTGTAATGGTGATGATATGGTGGCGGTGGTGGTTGCAGTAGTAGTGGTAGTAATGACGATGTGGTTGTGGTGTTTGTAGTAGTAGTAGTGGTAATGGTAATGATATGGTGGTGGTTGTAGTAGTAGCGGTAGTGATGATGATGTGGTGGTGGTGGTTGTAGTAGTTGTTGTAATGGTGATGATATGGTGGTGGTGGTGGTGGTTGCAGTAGTAGTGGTAGTGATGACGATGTGGTTGTGGTGGATGTAGTAGTAGTGGTAGTGATGGTGATGTGCTGGTGGTGGTGTAGTAGTAGTGGTAGTGATAATGATGCAGTGCTGGTAGTAGTGGTAGTGATGATATTGTGGTGGTGGTGGTGGTTGTAGTAGTTGTTGTAATGGTGATGATATGGCGGTGGTGGTTGCAGTAGTAGTGGTAGTGATGACGATGTGGTTGTGGTGGTTGTAGTAGTAGTGGTAATGGTAATGATATGGTGGGGGTGGTGGTTGTAGTATTGGTTGTGATGATGATGTGGTGGTGGTGATTGTAGTAGTAGTGGTAATGAAGATGATATGGTGGTGGTGGTTGCAGTAGTAGTGGTAGTGATAATTATGTGGTGCTGGTGGTTGTAGTAGTAGAGGTAGTGATGATGATGTGGTGGTAGTTGTTGCAGTTGTAGTGGTCGTGATGATGATGTGGTGGTGGTGGTTGTAATAGTGGTAGTAGTGATGGTGTAGTAGTAGTGGTAGTGATGATGATAGAGTGGTGGTGGTTGTAGTAGTGATGGTGATGTGGTGGTGGTGTAGTGGTAGTGATAATGATGTAGTGGTGGTGTTTGTAGTATTTGTGGTAGTGATGAAGTGGTGATGGTAGTTGTAGTAGTAGTGACAGTGATGATGTGGTGGTTGGAAAACACATTATAGATGATTACACACATTCTCTAACATCATTTTTTGACAGCTTTATTGTGGCATAAATATACACAACAGTTCTGAACCATTTTATTGTGGATTTTGATAAAAGTTGTTGTTTATGTTGTATCGTTATGTTGACATAGAGACCGAATGAATGGGTAATGCTTACATTCCCAGCCCAAGATAAAATGGCGCTGAATGCTTTCATTTTCATTGGTGGACACTTTTTAGACTCCGTACATATTCTCATTCGTTTAATTCTATGAGACTACCACATCCCTTCACGCATGCGCAACTTAACAATAAATAGAAAGAGGAAGTGTCGAAACATTGTAAACAGTAAACATTACAAATACGGTGATACATCACTGCTATTCAATCTAATTAAAAACTCAATTTTTGAAGTCATTTAATACACAGGATAGCTATCACCTGAGGGACAATGGCAGCGAAGCAGGCGACTGGAATAATAGATTTTGATATACTCCAACAGATTGCCACAATTCATTGGGCTTCAACTGGGGATTCTAAGCTTTCCAAAGATCTTGCTGTGATGAGGCTTGTTGGTGAACTTTGGGAACGGCTCAGTGGCCAATCAAACGTAGATGCTCTTCGGAACGAGACTATTCTTCGAATTACTCAATATGTAAAAAAGAATCCAAAGGCATCAAAAGAACAACTAAGCAAAGAAATTGGAAAGGAGATTAAAGCTTTCGCTGAGAAAGTAGAGAGTCTGTGATTGAAGTTGAAGAGCGGTAGATTGCTGTGTAAAAATAAAAATCGTAAGTGTCACAGTCATTGTAGGGAGTTTAAGTTTAAGTAAGTTTAACAAAAATTCTTAATGTAACTTGAAACCAATTTCATATGAAATAGCTGACAACCCTGATTACAAAACAGTTTGAATTTTGTTTCTATCTTGATTAGACGGCAGTTCAAAGTCAAAGTCTGCAATTTCAGACTAATTTTTACCGTAAAATTAAAAATTACCATTGGAAAGTTGTGACCGAAATCGCATGCCGTTAATTTAAAAAATGGATAAAACAGTCAGTGTGGTGTTCTTAATAACGGTCCCGTAAACACGGTTCTCGTGGCTATTTTACGGCGTTACGGTAATAGATTTATAAATAGTAACAGATAGGCTGAGTAGACGCCCTGAGCTCTAAAACTCTCACTTACTTCGCGTTCAGACTACTGTGTTATCTATGGATGCGGCTAGTTAGCAGCCCCCCCCCTCTCTCTCTCTCTCTTCTCTCTCTCTCTCTCTCTCTCTCTCTTTTCTTCTCTTTCTCTATGCTCTCTTTCATTCTCTCTCTCTCTCTCTCTCTCTCTCTCTCTCTCTCTCTCTCTCTCTCTCTCTCTCTCACACACACACATACACACACACTCTTTCATTCTTTCTCTATCCCTTTCTCTCTCTCTCTCTCTCTCTCTCTTTTTTTTTCTCTCTTTCTCTCTCTCACTCTTTCTTTCATTCTTTCTCTACCCATTTCTTTCTTTATCTCTCTCCTTTTCTCTTTCTTTTATTCCTTCCCAATCTCTTTCTTTATATATCTCTCTGCCCCCCCCTCTCTCTCTCTCTCTCTCTCTCTCTCTCTCTCTCTCTCTCTCTCTCTCTCGCTTTTTCTTTCTGTCTCTATAGCTCCCTCTTTCTCTCACTCTTTCTTTTCATTCTTTCCCTATCCCTTTCTTTCTTTCCCCATCTTTCTTTCCCTATCTCTCTTTTCTCTCTCTCTCTTTTTTTCATTCTTTCCCAATCTTTTTCTTTCTCTATCTCTCTCCCCCCCCCTCTCTCTATCCCTCTTTTTCTCTCTCTCTCTCTCTCTCTCTCTCTCTCTCTCTCTCTCTCTCTCTCTTCTCTCTTTTTCCTTTCTCTTTTTCTCAATCTATCTCTTTCCCTAGTGGTACCTCAAAGCCTAGGCAGAGGGGTCTGACCACAAGAAGGTGAGCAACACTTTGGCGGAAAACAATAAAACAACCTCCTAACTATGAAGGGAGGAGCAATACAGCAACCAGCCTTGTCTGGTCGGAACAATCGCTGGGTCAATTGGTAAAGGAGTAGGAGCAACACGATGGTGGGACCAAAGCCAAATGCACTCTCCACCTCAGCGCCCTGATGAGGATCAGTCTTGGGCACCTCTATTCTTTTGGATCATGACCGCCCATGGTAGAGAATCATCATTATCATTATTTACTTTATTTTTTTATTTTAAAAAAATTATTATTCAAGAGAACAATATGGGGTGTTTCGCAATGTGTTTCTTTACCATGGGCATCTACATGGGGGGGGGGGGGGGGGGGGGGTAGTCATTTGTCCACAATATGGTTGGGAAAATGTGTCCAATTGGTTTGTGAACGGCCTCTTTTCTGAAAGGGGATTCGAACCCACTCTCACATGAGAAGACTGCACTCTGAATGTTACGTCTTTTAAAATTGTATAAACCGTTAGTTCTTCCTGACTGGTCGACTTCAAGCAGGAACTAATAATACTTTCAGTGTTTGATAAACTACTACTAGATCTATATTATGTCTGTTTGACAGAAAAAAATTCAAGACATTCAACCTAACCTGCCCACTGATGATAGAAAACGGGCTGTTCTGTACTGTAAACATAACTTATATGCAAAAACACAAATTATATGTCATAAAAATGACACTACCGTAAAAATCGCTGAGAGAATTGTCTTTACATTAATTGTTTGTCAATTTTAGCTTTAGATCGAAATATGTTAAATGAAATTAATTTTGCTTTCATTCACCGCCTCTAGATCTGTACATCTAAATATCGGGAGAAATAATATGTGAAGTTTTGTGAATACTGCAAAAAGACACGTTTACATACATCTATAACTATGCGGATAACTGTGAACAGAATTGCATCAACGCCGTAAAAAAAGCCATGAGAACCGTCTTTACGGGACCTTAAAAATAGCCCAGAGAACCATCTTTACGGGACTGTAAAAATAGCCCCGAGAACCATCTTTACGGGTCTGTAAAAATAGCCACTGCATTATTTTTACCTCTGGCAATTTAATTGCATAAAAATAAAGTGGCAGAATGAAAAAGTTCAAATAAATTGAATTATCACAGAGCGTCTCATCTCTGACTTTTGTTGGGGGGGGGAGGGGAGTATGCTCTTCACTAATTATCTATTGCTTTATGTGGAATTCATATTGAATCATTGTCAGAGCGAGGTTTCAATTTCATCCCCTGTTACCAATTTGTCAAAAAAAAATATTTTCACAAATGCTAGGAGAATTTCACAACAGTTTTCTTACTTCCTCATTCTTTTGCTATAGCTTCCTTTCAACAAAGCTGAATTTCTAGTTTGCGTGCTTCGGTGTGCAGTAACATAAAAATTGCATACCAGAAGTTCTCAATTTTTTCATGTAATCTAATGAGAAATTGATAACCTTTTCCTGACCATTTCATGTAAATTGAACGATTCCTTCACATAGGGCAATTCATATTTGATCAACCCTTGTACATAGATTTCTGTCATAATTTTTCTTTCATAGCCTGAAAGATAATTTGTAGCGAAACACTCATCCACACACTCACAAACACCCACACACACACACAAATGTATATATAATATAGACCCTAACAATTTAAAAAAATTTTTTGTTTAAGTTGCCTATTGTTTTTTTTATTTCTGTTTTCAGATCTCATCATGTCTGACTGATGGAAATACAAGATCCAAGGAGTGGAAGGTTGTTGAAATTGGGATATATTCTGTTCTTGTGATGAATTCAATTTGTTTAACACCTTTTATTAGTGCAATAATTGTTTTGTAAAACATTATTAGCGACAGATGAAGTAAGCTCACTTGAATTTAATAGTCAAGATAATATTATTTTAGTTGTATGCTTCGTCTAGGTTTGGATTTTATATTTTGTTATTGTTATTATTGTTGTTGTGCTTCATGATTTTCAAAATCTGCAAAAATCTCTATCCAGTGTAATAACTTTAATTGCTGTACTTAATTACTTAATTAATTAATTTACTTTAATTTTAATTTTCACACCTCGGATTACGGATGATTGTATTTAATTAGGTTTATTTGTATCACCAAAAGTATACATATATTTCTGTACAAGCTATTCTCTGTATCTTTGACGTAAGCTGTGTATTATTATTATTATTATTATTATTATTATTATTATTATTATTATTATTATTATTATTAGCATATATGCCAGATCAATGAACAGAATGATTGTGATAGATCGATAAATACAAAGTTATGATTCTGGTATTGAAATAGATTAGTGTAGACAATAAATTTTTCAACTTCATAAGAGAATTTCTCTGCACTTTTTACTTGGGCACGGAGAGATATTTTCTACATTCAAAATGTTTCTCAAAACATTTATTGTGGATGCACCCTTTCCAAAGTTTGAAATCAAATTAGGGTTTTGTATTTTTTATTTGAATTTTTGTTAACTATAAACCCTTACTCTTTAGCCCCAAATCTTAACAGATGAATAAAATCACACAGTTGTTCGATGTTTTTATAATAATATTGCATTTTTATGGATGAGAGTGAATGAGGTCAGTGATTTTTTAAATTTTTATATTATTATTATATAAATTTATGTGGTTGTGCAACACATGGCTGGAAAGTAGAAAACATTTGGCAGATAAAGGCAAAAAGGAATTGTAAAACGTTGACAAATTTCGATGTTAGGGCCGAATCTTTGTTATAGGCCCAGAGCCCTCCAGATGAAGGGATGTTTGACACACTATAAATCCATACCATTATTATTATTACACTGCAGTCTGCTTAAGATAAACTGTGTTAAAATTAACTCATGCTTAAAATAAACTCTGAGGCTGGTCCTGATTTTCTGCTCTAAATCATTAGTTATTTAAACCGTTTAAGATAAAACTCCATTGGTGAGCTGGTCTGCATAAGATAAACTCATCAATCTGGATCTGCTGCATGACTGGGAGTCATTCCGCAATACATTCACTTACTCAATCAAGAAACAGCACCAACTATGTATATTATTTGAGTGTGTAGTGTGTGCAAAGATTCACTGAAATTCACAAGACACACATGAATATGAATATGTGGGTTTATGCCCTTGTCATAGCACACTAGAGACAATGGGTATTGGGGGTAAGGCCTTTGTCTATCACCCCTACCATTCCCTCCACCTCATCCACGCCATGCACATCTAAACTGCGAAGTGGCCATCTTGTAGTTGCATACCTCCCACTTAATCCTCAGTAGTTTCAAGGGCTCGCCAATTGGTATTCAGAACAAGAGTGATGATAGCGTCTCAACTCTACCAACTTATTTTTTTTTCATTCTCACTATGCCTTTCGAAGCGTTTAGCTCATTGTATGCCATTTGCATTGTGAAAAATAACTCTACAACTACGACACATAATAGTCGGAAAATAGTCACTCATAGTTTAGTCAAGCTTATTAATAGGAAGCTGGGCTGTATTTCGAGGGATATATTGCATTTATTAAAATTAAAGGGGGATAACCAATAGATTAAGCACAGAAGGGCTGCTCTCCTTGAGTGTTGGATACGAAAATCTCCGGGAGTTTATCTTAAGTGGACTCCCAGGGTACTATATTATTATCATTATTAGTATTATTATTTTTATCATCATCTTCGTCGTTATTTTTATTATTATTATAGCTTGAGTCTCTGCCCTTCGTTAAATGGACTAATAATTAACCTTATGATTGGGTGTGAACTGTAGTGCAAAGTACTTTCTGCCAGATATAGCAGAAAGATCCAGCCACCTAGTTACTGCTGGGCGGACACAGAGAGTTCGACTGCTCCAGGGAGCTTCACCAGTCCTTTTCTTTCTGAGGGGAGTGATCTACCAGCTGAGTTACCAGGAACCCCTTATTTAACATTCATCTAGTGATTTCCAGATTATGTACCAATCTTAACTTGGAATTTTCAATATCAGGAAATCCCCCATTTTAGCAAATATATTTTGCCAATAACAAAATGACATTTTTACAAAATCTAGGATGCCTATGAATCAAAATTGTGTGACTAAATGGTCTTGTGGTATGACATTTGTCAGATCTGAAGGTCTAGGGTTCGAGTCCCACTCTGAGCGGTGCAAAGTTGAGTCATTGGAGAAGATTCTTTACTCACCTTCGCTCACTGTACTCAGATGAGTACCTGGCCATTAACAGCATTGTCTCTTGTCGGAATAAATGGTAATAACGCCTTACGGGCGTAATGTCCTATCCTACGTGTTAAGTGTTGCTGTTTGCTAGAGACCCCTTGTAAAGTACACTGATCACGTTTAGTTGATATTGCACTATATCAATCATTTTTTCAAAATGTCTATGCCAATCTTTCAGATTATTTGTGATTATTTCAAAACTTTGTATATGCCTTGATTTTAGGTCTTCATCGTTCGTTGTTATTATTATTATTAGCGTATTATTATTATTATTATTAATGTTGAGATTTTATTTTTTTGTTAATGGCCCTAAAGATGTAATAACATTTTTGAGAGAAAATTAAAGGTAATGAATGTGACTCATACTCATATAAAATGGGACACACAAAGTAAACAACGTGTTGTCCTTTTTCATATGTCACTATCATCCTTTTAATTTGCTCTACACTTTAATGGCTCTAGTTTTTAATAAAAAAGTTTCATGTGAAAGTTCAGTCCTTCTTTGTACACATCATTGACTTTAGTCTCGATTTATATACTTTCCCCCCCCCCCCCCTCCCATACACACACACACACACAAATAACAAAGAACACTTGTGGACAGAATTAATGCAATGCTTTGGGATTTTTTTTTAAACCGGAGATAGTTGATGACACACAAGATGTGTAGCTAAATAAAAAAATTCTTCTCTGTTGATATTAAATTTAATGGATTTGATACAAACATCACTGTGACATGGTTGCGTGGCATTGGTGAAAATATGGGATTTTAAAAAAACGATGAGCAAATGCAATTTGTTGTAATGTCCATATTCTTGATGGAAATTGTTGAGCATCTTCCACCAGGACAATACTCGTCCTCAGTCATTCATTACTGCAAAGGGCACTTTCATGCCTTTAGATGAATGGTGATCATATGAGATACTAAACAAGAAAATATACATGATTTGATATAAACACATTTGTAATTTGTAATTGAGTAGCATTCATTTTATATTGCTAATGCGTATTTCCATATCAGAGTGTTAACATCAATATAATTCCTCTTGACTTCCCATTTCCAATTGCATTGATATTAGGCAAAAATTGAATTAATAGACTAGAATCAATTCAAAATCGATGCATTAATTCTGTCTGCAAGTATTGTTTGGGAGAAATTGGAACCAAGCTAGTTTTTATAAGAAAACTAGATAAACCATGTACTGTGCCTCTCATGAAAAGTCCACCAAAATCCATAAATTGGCAACTAAATTTTGACCTGTTTAATATTTACCTCTTTGTCTTGCTAAAAAGAATGAAGAGAAATCTTTCCCTTTAACTTTAACAGAGGAGAGGAGAGATAAAAAAGATAATTGAGTCACCTCAGACCAATGATTATGATATGTCCTACTGGTAGAAACCAGTTTAGTGATAAGTTTTTCCAAATGACTTAGTACTAAGTATTTTTGTGGTGAATGTTACGAAAACAACCCTTTGGCACAGCCTTAAATGCATGACATGTACATACTGTGTCTTCTATCCCCTTATATCTGTTTTCCAACATGCTTTCTGTCTTTGTCTTGGAATGAGATTACTTGGTTTTGTCCTGGTCCTGGCCAGATGCCCTGGCTGAGAGGGAAACAGTCGAATGTATAGTTAGTTTTGGGAGATGATATTTTTTAAATTGTAAATCATCTCTCTGTTATGCACTGTATTATGCTTTCTTTATATTATATATGATTTGTAAAACATTTGAGTGTGTTCCTCTTAGCGGGGACCTGTGCTTGTGTCTGGATGAGACTTTTAGTGATCTCAAACTAAGTACAGTAAAATTACTTTTAACCGAAAGAAGCTAAACCGAAAAATACCTTAAACCGCAAAGAATTTAATAAATTGTATTAGTTTCTTCATTATCTTTGTACTAATTCTTACGATGAACCGAAATACTTCTAAGAAGGACTTTCTTTAAACCGAAACAACTTGAGAGCACCTTCCCTTTTTCTCTCTCTATTTTTCTTCAAAAATTCGGGAAGGTGGCCCCACATAATAATGCCCGACGATATTAAAACAAAGAGCGTAAGTATAAGATGAGGGTGAGGGGTGGGGGTAGGCAAACACTTCGATCACTGCACTTGGGTTTGGCCAGCACCACTATTGAAGACTGGAAAAGGAAGACAACGGGTGACTGGCAGGCAAAAAATGAGGAAAGAGGGGGAGTTGGGGTGTAGAATCACGCAAGCGAGATGTTCTCGCTCGTGTGTTGATGCTTTGGAACTGACCATAAGGAGGGGAGTGGTAGACAACTTACCATTGACATGCCATTTCATTTCCACTTTGATTGAATGTGTGTGTGAGAGAGGGGGGGGGGGGGGGGGGGGGGGGTTTCTATGTAATTAGGCATTTGAACCTAATGGCTTTTCAACAAAAGAGGGGTGTGTAGTAGACAGTTTAGCATTGACACGCCTTTTCATTTCCATTTCACTTCACCTCTGAGTAGCTGCGCATCATTCATTATCAATTATCGCACAAGAACTTTCGATCTTATTTTAGCTTTGCATTTTACTAAAAGAAAGCACTGTGCTTAAACGTTGGAGTTTAAAATCAAAATACTATGTGAAGTCGATGAAAAAAAGGTTGATCAAGACGGGAGATATGTAAAATACACGGCATCCCGAACTCAACTCTTTCAACAATTTTGAATTGAAAACGAAAACCGCCAAAAATATTTTTCAAACACACCAAAAAAAAAAAAATTAATTAAAAAATAATTTTTAAAGGGGTTACGAAGACGGCATTTATTCAACAACTACATTTAAGGGGAAACCCATGATACGATTAAATGAACAAATATCTTAAAAAGTTACTACCCTTGAAAAACATTGAAAAACGGGAACTTGCTTTAAACCGAAATGGTTTAGAAGGTCCCCAAAATTTCGGTTTAAAGTAATTCTACTGTACTTTGATAGAGTGCTTTTGGAATCTACACCTGTTTCTTATTTGAACCAATTCCCCTTTGTCTTCCCTTTTCTTGGATGCTTTATTGTAATTCTAGAGCTTTTTACTATCCCAGTTTCTTCCTTTTGTGTTGCAAGCGCCGTAAAACCCTTTAAAGCTTCATAAAACAAATGCATGACATGTTTTTTTGAAGAAAAAATATCACAAATTTTGCAGGCTAAAAACAGCAAAATTTGCAAAATGTTTCCAAATATTTGCGATATATTTTCTTTAAAGACCCTTAATTAGTTCATGAAAGTGAAAGAGAAAGGTTTTGGTTTGTTTTTCAGAGTTTCACAGCGCTTGCAACAAATGTAATGTCATTTCAGCGCCAGGAAAAAGGAAGAAAATGAGATAATAAAAAAGAAACTACTCTGATCTTTCACGTTCTACTTCTACATGAGATATCAAACTAAAAGAAAAAAATTTGCCTTTGTTTTAATTTTTTTTTTTTCAAAATCTCGAAAATTTGCAACAAAAAAAATTGCAGATTCTACGGCTGCAGTGCAAATCAGTGATATTTTTTGAAGCAATGCAAAACACTGCCATGCCAGGCAAAAATTATTTCGACAAGCATGGAGTGGTGGATATTAAAGTGAGCAATGGTTGGCTAAATAGATTTAAACAGCGATATGGCATTTCTTTTCTTTTTTTTAAAGATCTGAAAAATATTTATAAAACGGTGCCTGACACAATTTTCAGATCTTTACCTTATACCAGTGCCTATCCCTCAACCTATCACTTATATATAAACTATGTCAACAAGAAAAGAATTTGTCTTATCACAGGCACTGGTTGGTCTTTGCATCGCATATATACTCACTATGCCCCTTTTTTCTGCCATCTTAAAAACCCTGGAATAACTACACCCCTGGATAACTACATAATTTTCCTATCCCAGGCGATGTCGTTATCCAGGGATTGAATTATAGTTATGATTTCAGTTCCCTCAAATGGCTGATGTCTCTTTTTAAAATAATAAATAATTGTAAAATACAAACTTAGTTTGTCTTGCAATTATTTCCTTTAATGATTGGATATAAAAATGCCAAATGAGTGAGCAGTGCCTTCGACTTCACTAGACTGAGAATCTCACTCATTCACACGTTCAACACAACACATCATCTTTATATAATTGAAAACTTCCTTTTTTATTAAAATTCATTATCATCACAAAATCTCAATAACGATTATAATTCTCTCAAGGTCAGTAAAACAACTATACATCTACAATTTTAAAAGCATCTTAGTGAAAATAAAACGGGCTCTGGTTCAAATGGCGAACAGGAGTAGATTCCAAGAGTAATCCATCAATGCACTTAGTAGTCTGAGATCACTAAAAATCTCATCCAGCCACAAGCATAGGATTAGGATCCTACTAAAAGTTGTTTTTGTTTGTTTTTAAGGGTTTTACGGCGCTTGCAACACATTTAGGTTATATCAGCGCCAGTAAAAAGGAAGAAAATGGGATTGTAAAAAGGTCTTGAATTACAATTAAAGCACCCAAGAGAAAGTAAGACAAAGGGGAACTGGGAACAAATAGGGATCAGATGTAGAATCCAAGAGCATACCACCAATGTACTAAGTTTGAGATCACCTATAAGTCTCATCCGGACACAAGCACAGGACCCAACAAAGAGGAATACACTCAAATGCTTACATTATACATTCTCATTCAAAATAACAAATATATTAATACATGTTTTTGTTTTTTGTTTTTAAGGGTTTTACGGCGCTTGCAACACATTTAGGTTATATCAGCACCAGTAAAAAGGAAGAAAATGGGATTGTAAAAAGTTCTAGAATTACAATTAAAGCACCCAAGAGAACGTAAGACAAAGGGGAACTGGGAACAAATAGGGATCAGATGTAGAATCCAAGAGCATACCAATACCACCAATGTACTTAGCTTGAGATCACCTTTAAGTCTCATCCAGACACAAGCACAAAATCCAACACAAGGAGGAATACACTCAGATGCTTACATTATACATTAAAAATAAATATAATAATACATAACAGAGAGATGATTTACAAGGAAAAAAACTATCATCTCCCAAAACAATAACTAATGCATTTGACTGTTTCCCTCCCAGCCAGGACTCCGGCCAAGGCCAGGACAAAACCAAGTAGGCTAATCTCATTCCAAGACAAAGACAGAAAGCAACATGGAAAAGGAAAACAGACATAAGTATAAGGGGTTGAGGACACAATTAGGGTGACCCCTGTCCATCATGGGAGGTCTAAGATCCAACCCCTGATTCAATAGAGTCGGTGTTTAAACAAATAGAATGTAACCATAATAATAGCATCTTGGCTATAAAACATGGGTTACAGTTGCAGAGGGGAATTATTTTTTTTTAAACCTTAATTTATTTACAATCACAGAAGTTGTTTAAAAAATCAATACATATAAATAAATAGGTTGAAAAGATCTCATATTTAGTTACATTTATAATTATGTTTTTACAATCAAAACTCATAATTTGAATGACACTTAAATGGAACAACCTGTTGATTGGTGCGATTTGTCTGCAACATATTTTTGTTCTATATATCATATTTCTACTTGTTAATTGGAATGCTTGCAGTTTAAGTGTAACTGGAATATTTTAGAGCTTCGTCGTACTTATTCCCCACCCCCTTATTTTTCATTTAAATTTAACCTTACACGATAGTCTTTATAAGATAAAAAATAAAGTTGTTATTGCAGGTTCACAACAAACAGCGCCATGGAGTCGCTTACAATCAATTCCCTTGTCTTATTTGATGATAAGACTTCACAAATTGAGCATATTAAGGAACAATGAATAGCAAAAAGAGCGTAAATAATGATCCAAATGGTTGTTTTTGTTTAATACCTTTGGATCAGATGAAAATTTGTAACGTGTTGTAACTTATGGTGGAACAAATTTCATTTAGCTTTTGATTTTTATTTGATGTCAAAGAGACATGAGTATAAAAATAATAGTGCCACCAAAATGTGTGGTAATAGGATGGTCACTCATTCTCTTTACATCTGTTATCATGGGTACAATTATTTAATGTCTATTACATATAAGTATGAAGAAAAGAAGACAAAACATACAGCTGAAGGGGAAAAAAGTTTGTTCACTAAGTTTCACAAATCAACGAATGAAACAACATGAAGCAAAATATTCATATCAAGACAACTCATTTTATGCAATAATACAGTTCTGCGATAAGTTTGCAATGAGTAAGATTTCATTTTTTCCAAAATTTAGTTACCTAAACATTTCCCTTATGTCTTAAACTATCCAAACTAATCCCAAGCTATAGGAACAATGGTGGACGCCCGTATGAAATATTTCCCCGGCGAGCATAAAAGCGTATCCAGAGGGTAAAATAACATAAATTTGATCATGTTTTGACTTTTACACATTCTGATCACAAGACATATGAAAAGTTCTAGCCAGCATGAAGAATAAAAAGGAATGATTTTCTTTGTTTAGAACCAAGATGGCCGCCGTTGCCGGGCGGTGTGGAAACAGACTACTGAATCCAATTGAGGGTTAATACAAATCAAATATACAGGGTGTCCATAACGTCTTTCCCTGTTCAATAACATCCATGACAGAAAAACCTTACAGCCTATATACTTTAAACATGGACCTATGAATACATAAATGCTTTACATTTTGCTTACCATTTTCTTGTACTTTATGCAACTCAATATGGTCACCATGGCAACCTAAAAAGCAAATTCAACCTTTTTGCAAGTTCTTTTCATGTTTAGTAGCTTTTGTGGCGTGATGAAATCAATAACATCTCTTAATTTCATAGCAAGCATTCCAACATCTGGTGTGAGAGCTAAATAAACTATGTCTTTGATGTAGCGCCATAGAAAAAGTCCTTCGGAGAAATGCATGGTGACCAAGGCAATTTACTCCACCTTTCCCAATCCCAATCCATCTGTCTGGTATATTGTCATTTAGAGATTCGCGAACAGTCAGTCTCCAAAGTGGAGGAGCATTGTCTTACTGAAAAAAATATCAATGGCTGATATTCTCAAAGTTGGGATGCAGCAAAAACCTCTAAATATGTATCTCAATAGACATTTAATTTACGGAACTTGGGCCTGTAATTAATTCTTAAGTACGGTACATCTGCCAACACCAATCATTCACTTTTCGACTGTCTCTTTCTCTCTCAATAGCATTTTGAATGAAGTGGTTTTGGCCTCTATGTTTGTTTTTAAGGGTTGTACAGCGCTTGCAACACATTTATCTAGGTTATATCAGCGCCAGTAAAAAGGAAGAAAATGGGATAGTAAAAAGTTATAGAATTACAATTAACGTTAAAGCACCCAAGACAAAGTAAGACATAGGGGAACTGGGAAAAAATAGGGATCAGCTGTAGATTCCAAAAGCATATCATCAATGTAATTAGTTTGAGATCACCTATAAGTCTCATCCGGACAGAAGCACAAAATCCAACAAAGAGGAATACACTCAAATGCTTACATTATACATTCAAAATAACAAATATAATAAACATAACAGAGAGATGATTTACAAGGAAAAAAATATCATCTCCCAAAACAATAACTATGCATTTGATTGTTTCCCTCCCAGCTAGGACTCCGGCCAGCGAGTTTGTTTTTTTTTGCACCAGGTTGGGCCATTTTGTGACGTCATCTGAGAAACCCTCTTCGCCAACCAGCCTGCACTATTTTTAGCATCGCCACAATGGGAAGTCCGTGACAGAGGTCGGACAAGGCCATAGGTCAGCGCGCGCGTTGTTCAAGGTTCAAACAAAGGGGTGTGCAGTTGGCTAGCCTACACTACACACTACACGATGTATGCCCACCGTATTTTTGATTGTTAAGAAGAAGAATAATGAGAAGATAACATACTTTAAAAAAATGTTTGATATAATACTGTAGTTGAAGTTTGAAATATAAGTTAGCAATAGAAATTAGACCACACTATTGTTGTCTTGAGTTGTGTCTACAGTGGTAGCTAGTGTGGATAGATGTAGAAAAAGTACGTTACACACCAATCAAGTGCATTGTAGGGCCCATCTCTGTAGGTTTATTACTATATTTAGGTGATAAATTATTGCACAACTGTGATTGGTAAATTTATAACTGCTGCAAAAATACAACATTTTTTTTTTAAACGTAGTGTTTTTATGCACCTCCGTTGACGGTGTATCTTTTATGCACCTCCGTCACAATGCGCATTCCACCCAATTTCATCAGCGATATTGTGTTTCTGTATTCGGACATGGCAAAAGTTATATTGTGACATATGTAGGATGTTTTTGTTAATAAATTTATACAAAAATAACAATAAACTAAAAAATCGAAATATAGAACCAGAAAATAGAAGTTGCATTGAAGGTAAAATAATGTCTTAGAAAGACCTTATTAAATGTGATGGACAGTTAGGTGGCTCCGTAGCGCAGTGGACAAGCTGTCAGACTTTTTAACCTTGAAAGTACTGGGTTCGATTCCCAGTAAACATATTTTTTTTTTTTAAGTTTACTTTATTGAGAAAGACATATTTTTTCTTTTTTTTTTTTCAAAAACTTTTTATCGTGTTTAAAAAAAATAATTGTCTAAAATTCTTTATTTATTTAAGATCAGTATGTGTGTGCCATGTCTCTTTTTACCTTTGATTTTTTAAATTATTGTGAATATTCTTTAATTTATTATCATTGTATAAACGTACACCGGTAATCACTAAGCAGCGTGCTAAACTACAATCTAAAATTATTTAAACCTCATGGTCGTATGCAGTAACATTTTCATTAATTAACCATCACCGCCAACGGAGGTGCATAAAAACGGTGCGTTGTAGTAGTAGTAGTAGTAGTAGTAGTAGTAGTAGTAGTAGTAGTAGTAGTAATAGTAATAGTAGTAGTAGTAGTAGTAGTAGTAGTAGTAGTAGTAGTAGTAATAGTAGTAGTAGTAGTAGTAGTAGTAATAGTAGTAGTAGTAATAGTAGTAGTAGTAGTAGTAGTAGTAGTAGTAGTAGTAGTAATAGTAGTAGTAGCAGTATTAGTAGTAGTAGTAGTAATAGTAGTAGTAGTAGTAGTAGTAGTAGTAGTAGTAGTAGTAGTAGTAGTAGTAGTAGTAATGATAGTAGTAGTAGTAGTAGTAGTAGTAGTAGTAGTAGTAGTAGTAGTAGTAGTATTAGTAGCAGTAGTAGTATTAGTAGTAGTAATGATAGTAGTGATAGTAGTAGTAGTAGTGGTGGTGGTGGTAGTAGTAGTAGTAGTAGTAGTAGTAGTAGTAGTAGTAGTAGTAGTAGTAGTAGTAGTAGTAGTAGTAGTAGTAGTAGTAGTAGTAGTAGTAGTATAGTAGTAGTAGCAGTATTAGTAGTAGTAGTGGTAGTAGTAGTAGTAGTAGTAGTAGTAGTAGTATAGTAGTAGTAGTAGTAGTAGTAGTAGTAGTAGTAGTAGTAGTAGTAGTGTAGTAGTAGTAGTAGTAGTAGTAGCAGTTGTAGTATTAGTAGTAGTAATGTAGTAGTGATAGTAGTAGTAGTGGTGTGGTAGTAGTAGTAGTAGTAGTAGTAGTAGTAGTAGTAGTAGTAGTAGTAGTAGTAGTAGTAGTAGTAGTATAGTAGTAGTAGTTTTAGTAGTAGTAATAGTAGTAGTAGTAGTAGTAGTAGTAGTAGCAGCAGCAGCAGCAGTAGCTGTAGTGGCAGTTGTTGCAAGTGGAGGTTAGTGGTGGTCAATCCTAGTGTTGAGTCCGCGTGGAGTCAGCGTTCCCAACAACTTGATCAGGTGAGTTTCCCTACGTTTCATATAAACCGCTTGCGTGTCAAAACGACACGTAAAAATAGTACTGTCACGTGATTATTTTTCTCCACGAATCAGCGTGAGACTGTAGACATGGAGGAACCTCCCTGACCCATTTTTAAACCTGCCTGTTCCCAACCTGGTGCAAAAAAAAAAAACTCGCCTCCGGCCAGGGCCAGGACAAAACCAAGTAATCTCATTCCAAGACAAAGACAGGAAGCATGCTGAAAAACAGATATAAGGGGATAGAAGACACAGTATTAACCCCCCTGCCCACTAAGGGAGAATTAGACAGTCTGTTTGTTGCTTTAGGTCTCTAAACAGTGAAAAGATTCTAGATATACAATTAAAAGGACTTGAGGAAAAAGTAAGACAAAGGGGAAATGATTCTAATAGGGAACAGATGTAGATTCCAAGAGCATACCATCAATGTACTTAGTTTGAGATCCCTAACAGTGTCACCCAGACATCAGCACAAGATCCCACCAAGAGGAATACACTCAAGAGTCAAATGTTAACAAATCATATGTTAAAAATAACAGTACATAACAGAGAGATGATTTACAAGGTAAAAATATATCCCAAATCAAAACTATAACTATACATTCGACTGTTTCCCTCCCTGCTAAGTAATCTCATTCCAAGACAAAGACAGAAAGCATGTTGGAAAACAGATACAGGGGGATAGAAATAGAAGACACAGCAAGTACCTCCCTGTCCACTACGGGAGGTCGGGAACCTCACCAAGTTTTCACACTTATTGCTATCCTGAAATAAATGGAGAAAAAATTAGGCCTTTTAAAATCATATTCCTTTAGCTAAATCTGTTGATGTAATGTGGGTTGATGATGATGGCAACTGGGCATTTTCTTAGAAGGTGGTGAAAACCAGATGAAAATATCTATAATGGTTTTTGAACTATAAGACTTTGAAATCAGGGAAAGACTTAATGGACATTCTGTATTACGTCCAATAATGGGCATTCAAATTATATGACTAAAAAATCACCCCTCAAGAAGATTGATAGAAATACTGTTCAGAAACAAAGTCTCAAAAATTATTCTAAAATTCTAGGACAACTAGGGAAGGATCTTGTGCTTATTGTAAAAATACAACTCGAGCTTTTAGTGATGATGATGACGAAGGATACAAAACATGAGCCATGATAGTGCAATAAAATAAATAATAATCAAAAAGATAAGGATAGCTTTTGGAAGACATTTTATAAAATCAAAATTCAAACTAAGCATTAGCAAATCAGTGACCACACATATCATACTAAATTTATACAAAAGACGAAAAAAAATAAAACAACCCTGAATACATTCAACAGCACAGGCCAGTGAAAATGTTAAGACCATGTCGGTAATGAAGATTTGTTACATTATCTGCAATAAAAGGATTATCATCACTCAGCAATATATTATCTCCTCACATCACTATTCTGCCAAATTTTTAATAGGTATTTCTTTCATAAAAGATAAAAAGAGAAATGAGGATGTCCAGAGAAGCTGGGTGTAAAAGAAAAGTAGTTGCCACAATACATAAACGACAGGCAAAATTCCTAGGTCACGGGATGAGAAAATTGTTTGTTTATTTTAAGGGTTTTACGGTGATTGTAACACATTTAGGTTATATCAGCACCAGTAAAAAGGATGAAAATGGGATAGTAAAAAGTTCTAGAATTACAATTAAAACACCCAAGAAAAAGTAAGACAAAAGGGAACTGAGAACAAATAGGGATCAGATGTAGATTCCAAGAGCATACCACCGATGTACTTAGTTTGAGATCACCTTTAAGTCTCATCCAGACACAAGCACAAAATCCAACAAAGAGGAATACACTCAAATGCTGACATTATACATTCAAAATAAGAAATATAATAATACATAACAGAGAGATGATTTACAAGGAAAAAAGTATCATCTCCCAAAACAATAACGATGCATTTGACTGTTTCCCTTCCAGCTAGGACTCTGGCCAGGGCCAGGACAAAACCAAGTAATCTCATTCCAAGACAAAAGACAGAAATCATGTTGGAAAACAGATATAAGGGGATAGAAGACACAGTATGTACCCCCCCCCCCCCTCCCCCCTGCCCACTATGGAACCCCACCCAGTGGGATGAGAAAAGAGGGACTTGAAAAGCTGAGTGTGACCGGAAAGCTAGCAGGAAAGAGAGCCCCTGGATGACATAGAGCAAAAATGGTGGACTGGCTGGGAACAGAAAGAAACAGCAACACCATCAAAGCAATGGAAAAAAGAGAGGAGTGGAGAGCCATGACCACCAACACTACCAAGCATGGCACAAGATGATGATGACGATTTCTTTCATACGCCAACTGTTGACTAAGAAAGTCACAACCAATTTGCAAATAATCTATTATTCAATTTTCTCATGACAAGATGTAGAGATACACCATCTGAAATCCTCTGAAATTGTGTCGGTAATTAATTAGATGTAATGTTTGCACAGTTGCCATATTTATGGACAATAAAGATCTATTATTATTATTATTATTATTATTATTACTATTATTATTATTATTATTATTATTATTATTATTATTATTATTATTATTATTATTATTATTATTATTATTATTATTATTATTATTATTATTATTTTATAATATAAGGAAATATAAGGATATTCAAACTATAAACCAAAAACATAGATGCTAATGCAATTTCTTCATAAATTAAAAATTTAGATAAGGAAGAGGACAGAGATAGGATAATCAAGTTGAATATTCCAATATCAGCAATTAAGTTTATGATGCGAGTCATTTCTTAAAATCTAAAATAAGACATATAAAGAAAATGCTATGCACAAAATAGGGTATACACAAATGGGATAATTTGAGTAACAATTGCTTGCTACCGTTTGATAGGACACTAGTCTATCACAGAGTAACAGACCCAGCAACCACTACAGAAAAAAATCTCGACTTCACCCAGGATCAATCTAAGTCCCTGGGTTTTACGGTGCTTGTGACACAAGTCAGCGCCAGTAAAACAGAAGAAAATGGGATAGTGAAAAATTCTAGAATTACAAATAAAGCACTCAAGAAAAGGTAATACAAAGAAGAATTGGTTCAAATAGAGAACATATGTAGATTCCAAGAGCATACCTTCAGTGTGCTTAGTCTCATCAAGACACCAGCACAGGATCCCACTTAGAGGAATACTCTCAAATGTTTACAAGATTAAAAAAAACAAAAACAACATATATATATATATATATATATATATATATATATATATATATATATATATATATATATATATATATATATATATATAACTATCAATAAATAACAAGAGATATAATTTACAAGGAAAACAAATATCGCCTCCTAAAACTAACACTTCATTTGATTGTTTCCTCCTCAGCCAAGGACTCTGACAAAGGCCAGGATAAAACCAAGTAAAGACAGAAAGCTCTTTAGAAAACAAATATAGAGGGATAGAAGATACAGCAAGTGACCTTCTGCTCAACATGGGAGGCCAAAATACCCCACCCAATCCAGTCCCTTTGCGTATAAACTGAGTTTCTGGGACATAGAATAAAATTTAAAAATTAACACAACAAAGTCTTCATCAACGCTCGCTCAATTTGGAATAAGAATTTTCATATGAAGTTCAGTGAGTGGACAAAGTATCCCTCAGATTAACAATGAATATCACAGCTTTTAAAGACTTACAAAAAAAGTTTTGTGTATTTAAAAAATAAGAATGAAAGAAAATAAAAGACATGACTAAATCAATTTTCAACATTATGAGAAAATCTGACAAGAATAAATTATTAGTAAAATACATAATACCATATTAGAAATTATACTTGCATACATTATTTTTGTAAATGACGATAATATTTCATATGATACAATAAAATCAAATGCTGTTTATTGATATGAAATCTGGCATCCCTGTATAAAATACTACATTGAGTGTTAATATCGTTAATAAAAAATATAGCAAACTGATTCATTATACCAAAATTTGATATATTATATTGCCTTGCATGAAGCAATATCAGATTATATATATATACAGTCGAGAGCAGATATATCGACATCGTCAGGACCACAGTAAAATGTCGATATAAGCATGATGTCGATAGATCAGTCATTCCAAAAAGAGAAAAGGAAACAAATGAGAAAACGGCAGAAAATAACAAGGGGAGTCAATCTTGATGGTTTGGTGGCTTTTAAAAGTGCCAATTTTGAAATTTATGAGGATTCACTTCATATGACGTTTATAGTCTAATAATTGGGATTGGCCGGGAGCTTGTGAAGACAGATAGACAGTGGGTGATGTCGGGAGCATTTCACGTTAGTCTATTTGTTGAAGGCCAAGAATATTGATATCGGGAACTCCCATTACTGGTATCAGAACCGAGATATGATGGCACGACTCCGGACTAGGCTTGGCAGTTGACATCACGATTATGATCATGTTTTATGTGTTTTAAGGATTTTACAGCGCTTGCAACACATTTAGATCATATCAGCGCCAGTAAAAAGGAAGAAAATTGGATAGTAAAGACATTCTTGATGTACAATTAAAAGGGCTTGAAGAAAAAGTAAGACAAAGGGGAATCGGTTCATTTAGATTCCAAGAGCACACTATCAGTATACATAGTTTGAGATCACCTAAAAGTCTCAACCAGATACCAGCACAGGTCTCCACTAAAAGGAATACACTTAAATGTTTACAAATCATATGTTAAAAATAAAAAAAATAACAGTATGTAACAGAGAAATGATTTACAAGGAAAAAAATATAATCTCCCAAAACTATAACTATACATTCGACTGTTTCCCTCCCAGCCAAGGACTATGGCCAGGGTCAGGACAAAACCAAGTAATCTCATTCCAAGACAAAGACAGAAAGCAAGTGGAAAACAGACACAGGGTGATAGAAGACACAGCAAGTACCTCCCTGCCCACTATGAGAGGTCAGGATCCCACCCAGCGATTCTGATCAATGACGATTCACAGAATGTTATTGGACAATAATCTTGGTTTCTCTTTGACTGCTATTTTACATTTTAAAAAAGCATTAAAATTCTGCATTTTCATTGACTGTTGTGTTTTACTTCACTGTAGGATATCTTGAACTTTTTAAATTGTTATTTTTTTTTTGGACAAATTATTGCTGTTATCGATGACTTTGATGCCATGTCAATATAGTGTGATGTCGATATATCCGCTCTGCACTGTACATATATATATATATATATATATATATATATATATATATATATATATATAGGCATATACAAGGATATGAATTGCTTGACTATGAAGGGATTGTTCAAATCACATGAAATTTTCAGTAAAAGGTTATCAATTATTCATAAGATCAAATGACAAAAATTGGAAACTTCTAATTTGCACTTTTTATGTTACTTGACACCAAAGCTTACAAACCAGAAATTCAGCTTTGCCAAGTGAAAGATATAGCAAATGAGAGCTAGCTTTGTGAAAAATAATTTTTGACAGGCTGGTGACAGAGGATTGAACCTGGCTCTGTCAATGATTCAGAGATGAAATGTGACTCAAAGCAATGGAGAACCTGTAAACCCCCCCCCCCCCCTCAAAAAAAAAGGCGAAGATGAGCCAATCTGTAATAAAGGTCATGCTCACTGGTTTTTTTTGGTAAATGGAAGGCATTATTATGTAAGGATATCTTCCAAAGAACAAAAGAATGAATGAAAAACACGACTTACAACTCTTGAATAGACTTGAATCAAATACAAAACATCCAGGAAAGCTTTGAACTGGAGTTGTGCTTTTCCAGGACGATGCGCCGTCTTATCATGCGATAGTGTTGACAGCAACAGCAGACGACTGGTAGTAATCTTACCTCATTCTTCCTACTCACTCAATTAGGCCCCTTCAGAATTTTTTTATGTTCCTTACATTAAAGAAAGACCACAAAGGAAAGCTCTTTGGAGATGAAAATGAAGTTTTAAGAGCTTCCGAAGATTGGTTTAAGGTCAAATCCAAAACTTTAGTGGGCGACTATATCGAAAAATAAAATCAATGTGCAAAATTTCATGAAAAGCAAAGCATTACTTCATAATCTGGGCAATTCTATTTGATCAACCCTCTTAAGTATACACACACATATAATATATATATATAATATATAATATATATATATGGCTGAGGGCAATTGGCTTCAATCACGTAGATGCTCAACAATTTCTTTGGAGCATGAATATTTATTATTCTCACCTCATATGCTTTTTCCTCATACAACGCTGTTATAAAGATGGATTCTTCAGGGAGGTATGCTGTTAAGTTGTGTCCTGCCTGACATATAATATATATTGACATGCTGAAAGGTGAAGAATGAGGTGAGAATAATCTAATAATTCGGCTCCTTTAAATAATTGTGCGTAATCTCTCACAAAATATATATTAGCACATTTCCACAGATTGACCATGCTTAATTTACATCACAATTCTTCATTATTTCCCCAGCATTTCCATTTTATATAGTATAATTCACCTGTCAGGCATCCATTAGTACTAGCACTAACACTCTTATAGAATGCATCCCTTCATATAGCCAGATAATCTTTCATTCACATCTGAGTGGAATGAGGTAATGTGTGAAAAGTGCATTACTCAAAGACAAAATGCCAGGGTCAAAATGTTGCAAGCATTGTCAATCATCTAGTCACTAGCACACTCAACAACGCTTAACTTCATTACAAGATGATGCCACAATAATGAAGAAATCAGGACGGGCCATTGAGAAAGTCATTGATTCACTTACATGCAAAGCATTATGTTGCAACTTTTGACACTGTGATCATTTCTGTATTGCATCTAAAAATATTTTTAAAATTAATTCGCTAGTATATTATATTATATTAATTGGGGGTAGGTCAAGTGGTTTAAGATTGCACTGTGACCCATAAGATCCCTGGTTTGAGCCCTGCTTCAGACACTTTCATTTTTTTTTCCTTCGGCAAGATTATTAACACCCAATTTGCTCGCTTTGGACAACATGGGTGATTCCACTATATTATAATTATTATTGATAATCTATATTCCTTCCTGGAATTTCTAAGCGACAGTATCAAGTGATTCCGTGGTGGAAGGCCTAATTATTATTTTTTTATGTACTAATTTGCAAAGTGAGAAATATAATGAGTAATGCTAAAATAGGGAAACGTACAAAATATTCATTGACAATAATTCATATGCCATTTTAATGATTATGACTATTGAAGAGAGTTTTTTGTTTTTAATGCAATCAATTGAATATAAGATACTGTTTTCAATCAATTCAAATAAATTTTAAAATATATTTGATCAGCTTAAAATAAGATAATATTATCGACTTAAGAATCCATTTAAAAAAAACTCTATTAAAAAATCTATGATTCTATAAGCATTGAGATGAGGCAGCAAATGAGAAAAATCAAACCCTATTATGCAACAATAACATGTTCAACAATATACCGTTTAATCCTTATTAATTATTAAGCACTCTTCCCTTCCCCCTTCCCGCCCCAATTCTCAATCCATCTATTTTTTTTAAAATGCAAATTAAAATAAGGCAAGCACTTCCATCTCTTTAACTGCCCTGATCAGACTGACAAACTTGCTCTCCTTATCTGTCAAGTGTTGCTGACAACTATTAATCATAGCACTATAAACTCGGTGACAGAGCATTAGCATTATCTATTGATACTCTTTTTTCACTGTGACCCCATATAGGTAAAGAGCATAGGCTCGAGTCAGTTTATATTCCATATTTCCTTCAATGTTACTAAAACAAATGAACATACTCATCTGACTCAATTCTCTAAGCACACGGTGTGCGCAATGGGGATAACACAGTAAACAAAACTTCAACTTGATCTAATATTTCCAGAGAGATATTATCTAGAATATTCCATTTTGGGGGAAGATGAGCTTGTTGTTGAGGTAAGGCGGTTTACGTAATATCGAATTGTCATTATCCAAGACCTTAACTTGGACTCCAAAGCTGGACAGGACCGTCCTTTGTCTATAGAGCAGTACAACCACACACCAAGGGCAATCAGGATGAGGAAGCAGACTGCAAGGAGGAGCAGGGTGACTGTCAAGGACACAAGTTCCTCTGGAAATGTATGATGAATAACATCTACATGTAAACAGTGATGACAACTATCAAACCCTAAGTTATGGGTATAAGTATAAGTGTGTAATGTACTGATATGTGTATGAGAAAGAAACGTCACATATTTTATTGTTTCCTGTGTAAGAATTTCAAACCTATCATGAATTACAATCTGTAGATAACACTAGGGATGTCCTTTGCCAAGAATTTAAAATGCCTGAGATTTTCGCGACAGCTTCTCTTTATCAAATAAAATTACCCTTACATCATAAAAAAATGATAGATATCCATGAAGCTCCCCCATATCTATTGCCTTTAAACAACTATTAATTTATTCTTTCTAAAAATGTAAAAAGCATACAAGGATTCAAGTCTCTAACCAAAAGAAATGCTTTATACAAATAGCTGGAACAGAAGTGGGAGTAGAAAAATGAATTCATAAGCACCCCAATCACATCTACTTGTTAGGCAACAGTGACATTAGGGAGGAAAATTGTGGATCCCCCCCCCCCCCCTTCCCCCTACTTCCAACCACCAATGGAGAAAACCACAATACATACAAGGCTACACAAATAACAGCATTTAGCACAGATCATTGACCCAAACACTGAATGGTAGAAATGATGATGAAAACCAAAATAGTCCTCTCTATTATTAAAATGAAATGTACAAATGACGAATCCAAAAGAAAAAAATAAAAAACGTGACAATTAACCTCAAAAAACTTTAATAACACAATGCAGATCCAAACATAAGGGGTTTTTGAGTACATTACAGTGGCCAGAGATAAATCATCAGTGTTTCATTTAATTTTTAAAAAAATCATTTTTCATGTATTCCTTTGCACAATTTTGTTAAAGCCATTTCTTTTCCACTAAAAGTATATTCCTTCACTCTCGATTTAATAATAGAGTTTCTTACTTGTAAAAAAAATTATATTCAGCATCTATTTAACAATTTTATCTGGTATTTTATCATAAAAGTAATGAGTGCATTAATTTGAAGCAAATTTGATATACATCTTGATTTAAATGGTCTAAATAGCGATAATGTCTGTATCCATTTAATTTCAGCTGCTGTAGAGTCCAAGAATAGTTTTGATATTTTTTTTTTAATTGTGGTGTGTTGTGTGTGTGTGGGGGGGGGGGGGTGTATGTGTGTGTGTGTTTATGACGTCAAAACCTTGGAACCTGTACAATTAAAACACAATCCATGAAGGACACGAAATCAATTATAATGAAAAAAAAAATAAAAACTGGCCTATTTTTGCACTGACCTACATTTTATTACTGTACCAATTTTGACCTTTGATGGCTCAAAAGATCTATCTCTGTTGGACTTAATTTCCCTGAGTGTAATTATTAAACTAATCAAGCACCTGTGCATTGTGATTTGTAACTACCCACTCCATGTTTATAATGTTTTCAAATTAATTCAACCATGGAGAAAGTTTGCCCGATCACTTTGCTCATTGATGGCTAAAAGTATTATCTTGATATTTAGTATTTCCATGATCGTATAATGATTAAAATAAATAAGCTCTTGTGCATAACAAGCTTTTATTTATTGCAAATTTTGCAGTTTCCCCTCTAGTATTTACAAAAACCAGAAAACAAACAAAAAATAAATAACAAGAAAGCAACAACAAAAAACCCAACAAAACCCACTGCCCATTTATTTCCTGTCACACTATAATTTCAACTGAATTTAAATTTGAAATATTTACAAACTGTAAAAAAAACAAAACAAAAATATGATGAAAGAGTTTGAAATTATCAATCTTCAAATCAACAACTTAAATCATATCGAATTCACCCTTTAAAATTAATAGAGCCAGAATCCCATAACCATCACAAATATAACGAAACACAATATGAGCATGTTCTGAAACGATTCTGAAAAACAAATTGATCTTAGTTCAAACTGAAAAATATTTATGCATGTAGTCTTAAAAATGCATCACTTTAAATCTTATTCCAATGTGGTAGAGATCACATCAAGCTGACTAGAGTGACATCAAAAATGTATTTGCTATCGGAAATTCAGATCCCATAACAATAATGATTTAACAATGTGACAATTTTGCCCAATAGTTTTAATTCTTGGTTGTTCTGCTCCTGGACAATCTTCAATATGGTATGTGCCTGCATAAAAGACGCACCTTTTTGACCCAAAAAAAAATGTGTGGTGAGTGAAGTCATCCTGTATCTAATCTGTAGGCTACATAAAAAAAAGTGGCAAATCTAGTTTTACGTTATGTAAGGAGCAACTAAATAATCCCCCATTGCAATATATGACAGTGCTCAGCGTATTAAAAAGATAGAGCATATTTTACACATGATTCTTTTTTCTTTTTTTTCTTTTTTTAAAATTAAGAATCAACCAATAAAGCATATGGTAGCAATATAGGGGGTTTGTCTTTTCTCTTAAAAATACACCAACAATTAAATACAATGGCCTTCACATAAGTTTCAATTGTTTTTTAATCTCTCATATGAAATATTTATCACTCAAACAATATGTCATGTCATAGGAATTTTTTAAAACAACAACATACCTCTTCTTTTTTGTCGTATAGAATCGTCAACAGACTTGTGAAACCTGACTTGTTTTTTCTCTTTGTCTGTTAAAGTAAGATAAAACAAAATATTCCAAATTAGATTAAGAGCACTTATCAAAATTAATATAACTACAGTCGTCAAAAGTATCCCAAATTGAATATCCAATCCAATCCAAAATAGTTGCAGCTTCATGTGATGAATATTGAAGCAACTGGGTGTGGTGGGGTGGCATTGACGTACTATCTATTTATTGGTTTTAAACTGGTCACGTTTTATAGAACTATAGAATATTTCCGGGTAATTGGTTGCTCCGACATTTTCAGGGATGCTGTTCCATGCGCCAATAGTACTGGGGATTGATTCTGGAATATGGCAGTGCATTCTCTTTTCTTCTGTGGTTTTTTAATGTTAATAGGGTTAGTGGTGGTTCCCTGTCAGCCCTTGAACAAAATATTCAGCTTTTGCATCTTTCTCCTTTCAATAAGATGGGTCCAGTTTAAATGCTCCATCATGTCTTTTTCACTTTGTTTTCGGTTGAAGTCATTACAGATAAATTGACAGGCCTTTTTTTGTATTATTTTACCTAAAGAAGAGTAATGGTCGTCGTTAGGCCGGCACCTTATAAAAAAATGAATGTATTTGACCTTACCCTAATAGCAGATTTCTTTTAGCCAACTCTGTTTAGCCGTACCATATTTCAGCATTTTTTTTTTTGTATTTTCCACTATAAATGCACGTATTGTTATGGTCTGTTTGCACTGCAGTATGGACTCCTTGCAATTTATTACGGTATGGCTGGACTACTGGTGGTCAGCAAATTACGTTTATTACAGTCTGACCGATCTGAGTCTTGGATGTATTATATCTACAAAGTCATTTTCTTTTCAACATTTGACGAAGTAACATCTTCATGGAACTATTTACAAACGAAATGTGCTCATTATAATGATGCACATTAGTGATGATTCAATTGAAAAGTAAAAGATAAAAAAGTACAGAAACGTTTGCTTTAAAAATGTTATCAGGACTGTGTCGAAAGGTCGTTGTGTGATGTTTGCCACAAACATACTCCCAATGATAAGCTTTTTTTTGAAAAATTAAAGAAAAATAATAGTTCTATTAGTGAATTGCATCTATCTATTCTGGGTGATTGATTTTGTTCTTGTAAAGAAGACATAATTTATAGGCAATTTGCTATTTCATTCTTTTAGACTATTTTTTTTGTTCTGCCTTTTTTTTTTTTTAAATGAGACTAGTTGAATGGCGTGTTGACCAAACAAAGTCTAGGTATACAGGCATGCATATCTGAAGCTATTTCACAGCTAGTAGTTTTGCTTTATCACAATGACAAGTAAAAAAAATAAATTACCTGTGTCAGGAGTTGCAGGCTTGTCAGAATTCTGACCTGCACCTGGTCTCTGTCTTAGGATTGATATCGGCTCCTCCGATTCATGGTGTGTCTCGATCACCTCTGGAACTGGCTGGATGTCCTCCGTGACATTATTTCCCTCCAAGAATTCCGCTAAGGCAGTCATAGAATCTGAACAATTTTTTTTAAAAAGGAATGACGTGACTGAAATGTATTTCAATGCACCTTGAACTTGGCAATCACATAAAAATTGACCATGATGAAATAGAAGTTATAAGCAATTGTGAGTGAACAAAAAAAAAAAAAAAAGAGGAGGGATGGGATTGCATTTCAAGCCTGGTAAAAAAAATAAGGTGCTTCAATTTAAAAAAAAGACAAATCAAAATCAGAAGTTAAAAAATGTATAGAATACTTTTCTACTCCATGAATTCTGCTGTGCCTGACCATTCAATGCTAGCATCACTTGTTAATTTATTTAGATGATGAAAATTTTGACCCAAATTTTATAATATTGTAATGATTAGGAGTCACTTCATTTCATCCTATGTCAAAATGTTTCAGTCCCATAAAAAAATATCGTGATCATTCTTTTTCGGTTTATATATTCATATAGTCTTTCTAATTATTTACCGGAATATTGCTCCTTTCCAACCTCTGCATAGAGGGAAGCAAACAAGTCCAATGTCTCTCCCGTTTTCACATGATTGCTTCCATAAATTTGCTGCCTAATCTTGGCACACTGAAATTTATAAAAACAATTTCCTTTAAAACTGCATGCTTTAACTTCAAACAATCATATCTTTTCACATTTACATCAGAATAAATTCCGTTACACTGAATCTTAAGTTCAGATTCATATCATGTTAAATATAATAAAATAAACTGTGCCTTAGGGGAATTCATATTAACATAATGAGACCTTACATTCTCCACCTCCCCCCCCCCCCCCCCGACAACTTTGATACCAAAAACATTCAAAACATTCCCAAATGAAAGGAAAGGGCAAGGGGTTAATTGTGGCATATAACTTTAAAGCAATCATTGAGCTCTGTATGCTAATACACATTGCAGGGAAGAGTACAGGAGGGAAAATGAGCCTTTTTATGAATATCTTTGACTGAGAATAATCAGTATCTTATATTTTACATTTGAAAAACGAATTTCTCTATGGATTAACACAGTTTATGAATTTATTCATTCAATTAAATAAAAGAGATAGATAAATAGAAACGTGGCTTAGTATTAGTTTTTTTTTGTAATTTTTTTTTTTTTTTTTTGTAATTATAATTCCCACGGTAGACAGCAGTTTGAAGTAGAAAAAAAAACCGAACAAAAACAAAACCAAAAACAAACGAATTGAGTACACTGGCCTTATACATGGGAATGTTCAAACAAATGTACATACTTACTGCTGCTGGCAAATAATAGAAGTATAAAGTAACTAACCTTTCCGGCATACTCCAAAGCTAATTGTGGCCTATAATGGATAAAATAAAATGTCATTCATCAAACATAGTATTTTCAATTATAATTTAATAGAAGAAATTGAGGGAGTGGGGGGGGGGGGGGGGGGGGGGGGGGGGGGGGGGGAACCAATATTGTAAATGAGATACAGGGCAATGAATACATGAAACTTATTTCAATAAAAGGGCCATCTTGATAAATGGTACAAATCCTGGATATGAGAATAAATTGAATAAATGACCCTAACAATACACATTTCAAGGTTGAAAAGCTTTAGTTTAATGCCTTATTTGTCAGATGTTAGGTTATTTAGAGAACCTCAAAACTATTTTCAAGTCCTTTTGCAACAGGAGAATAAAATATAAGACTATTCAAATCCAAGATAATGAAGCAAATTATTTTACCTTTAAGGCCAAAAATGTTTGATACCGAGGTAGGTAACTCAACTACACACTTCCCCAACAATAATCGGAAGACGACTTGTCAGTACTTTAAATTTCAGGTTCAGATTCCATAGGATCCCAGTTGTAGTTGTACCATTTATCTTCACCTTTTCATTAAAAACTTGTCCTTCAGAATACGACCCGTGGAGCTTGTTTGTTTTGTTTTCAAGGGTTTTACGGCGCTTGCAACACATTAAGTCATATCAGCGCCAGTGAAAAGGAAGAAAATGGGATAGTAAACAGTTCTAGAATTACTAAGAAAAGGTAAGACAAAGGGGAATTGATTCAAATAGGAAACATGTAGATTTCAAGAGCACACTATCAAAGTACTTAGTTTGAGATCACCTAAATGTCTCACCCAGACAATAGCACTAGATCCCACCAAGAGAAATACACTCAAATGTTTACAAAATCATATGTTTAAAATTTTAAAAAATAACAGTACATAACTGAGAGATGATTTACAAGGAAAAAAATATCTTCCAAAACTATATCTATACATTCGACTGTTTCCCTCCAAGCCAAGGACTCCTGCCAGGGTCAGCACAAAACTAAGTAATCTCATTCCAAGACAAAGACAGAAAGCATGTTGGAACACAGATACAGGGGGATAGAAGACACAGTATTTGCCTCCCTGCCCAGTACGGGAGACCCATGGACCTCGAGTTTATCCCAGTTATTGTAGCACACAATGGATACAAACAATTGCTTACTACCATTTTGATAAGATGAAAATCTACTGCAAAGTAAGTTAAGCCAGATCTTAGAGACTTCTACCCAATCATTGGTGGTTGGATAAAGAATGCCAAAAAATTGAAACAATCTATGCAAATTTTGATTCCCAAATATGGTTAAAGGAATACAATAAGCAAACAGAAGACACTGACCTAAAATTTCATTTTAGGAAATTTTCAAGACCTCTATCTATTCCAAGCCTAAAAACTCAATGAAAGATAAAAAGAAGTTAATCAAATTTTGAAAAAAAAAAAATCACTTTTTAAAAATAAATCACTTTGCACTTCAAAATAATCAAAAACAGCAAATTAGACACAACCTGAGTGTGTTTGTATGATCATAAATCATGTAAAAATGACTGTATTGTATAATTGAGCTAAATTAAAATATATCTTACTGAACATACATGAATAATACAAAATTATCAAAATATTACTAACTGCTCTTTGTCTAAACAGAGTTTAGCAAGCTGTTCATATTCCTCTGCTCTCAATGCTTCTATATTTAAGTCATTAAGATCTTGGGGGATTGAGCCATCGACGTTCAAACTGCCTGTTACTTCCTCTGTCGAAAAGATAATAAAATTCACCTAAGGTAAAATATAACTCAAAAGCAATTATCTAAAGTGTACACGTTACAAATACATTTAATTCTGAAACAAATTGATCATCATTTAAAATAGAAATAAACTGAAAGTCAGTCACAGATCTAAACAATTTTAATGAGGAAAAGTACATGATAATGTAATTCAGTTCCAGAAACAAGTCGTGTATTATTTGATAAGATAAACATTATTGCTAATACTGCTGAGCATGAGTTATTGCAATTTTATAATTAATTGGTATATGAGTTGGTTCTTATAATGTGGATGAATCTTATTTTTGCCTGGTATCCATTTATAACCTTAAAGTGTGATTGATTGATAATTTATTGGAATATAGGTTTGTTCTTGTTATGTGGATGAATTTTGTTTTGCATGATACTCATTTATATACTTAAATTAGGATTGATGGTTACTTTTTTTTTTTTTCCTGAAAAATGATTTGCGTTTGTTTACATAATATTATGGTGTCCACATGGTCAAGTAAGGATTATTTATTTATATATTAACTTATTTATCAATTTATTTTTTATGTTTATTTATTTATTATATTCATATACTTATCTATTTAATTATTTTTGGTAGTTACCTTTGGTTAATTACTGATTCTACCTGTATTGATTGGAAATTCCATGTAAATGTAAATGTATATTTCATATTGGTAATTGCCTAAAACTGAACCTTTGAATTGAATTGAATATGATGGACAAACATTTTCTAACAGTGTTTATCAGAAAATTCAAAATTGTGACCCCAGCATTATGTTGGGATTTGGAAAATGGAGAAAATCGGTTTTAAAGTGGAAATGGAAAAATATTATCAAATTTCAGTTTTTGGTGGTTCCAGAAACTACAATCATTTTCCTAAATAAAAATCATCATAATTCAAAAAACATATTGACCATAAGTTATATAATTTCCAAGTTAAAAATGCGTCCCTCAGTGACACTTTCAAGACAAGGGTTAAATTTCCTTCAGATAGCTATCCTCTCTGAGGCTTAATAATACTGAGTCGCTTCATCCACCAATAGCATATAAAATATCACAGCAAAGGGGTGTCTTTATCTATCTCAACTAATACATAGCCAATTAGACAGATTAGTGCTTTACCCAATACTGAAGGTTTTAACTTAAAAAATAAAGAAAAGACAAATACCCAATACAAACAAAAAACAAAAGCAAACCTATCCTCCTCTGTATTTCTTGTGTTTCTACGAGGGCTGTCTCATAAAAGAGTTTTTCTGCTTGAGCAAAATGAATAGCATTCCCATCTTTTTTTTTAAGTTAAAGAAACAATAAAAAATCAGTAACAAATAGGGGTAATGATTTTGTTTGTTATATAGCTCTGTCCTTGAGATATGGAACCACAGCATGACAAACCGAGACGATTGGATTTAGGACTGAGAAAGACGAGTGGTAATTTGAGCGGTTGAGTGATGAATTATTGGACGAGGGCACGACAACATAATATAGAGGTTAGAGTGACATGATCTCTAGTTTCTATGTTATAATAAATAATAGCATGGATATCAGCAAAGAGTCATGTGTTATCAACAGTGTTTTTAAAATGGCCTCTTTAGTATTTATTGTAACTATATGGACGTATCTTTAATGTTGTTAAAAATATAAAAAGGTATAAAAGCCAAATATCTCATGGTACGGAATTCCACCTTGAGACGGAATATTTACAGGTCTGCATTTCCTGGATGTGTTTTGCAAACGCTCCAGTTTCAGTCTATTCACGAGTTGTGAGTCATATTCCCTATTCGATGTTCTGTTCTTTGGAAGATAGTCAAACTTAATTATATATTTCATGTCCCAAGGAACAGTGCACATAGCTGCTTATCTTTGCCTTTTGGGGACTGGTTCTTCACAGGTTGTCCATTGCTTCAAGTAGCATTTTATCTCTAGATCATATTGATAGAGCCATGTTACCAATCTGTTTAAAATAAAAGTCCTTTTTCACAAACGCTATGAGAATTGTCTTTCCTCTTTCATTTGCTCTAGCCTCCTTTTGACAAAGCTGCATTTCTGGTTCATGTGCTTTGGTGCGCACAAAAAAAAAAAGTAAGTGCCAGAAGTTTCCAATTTTTTTTCATGTATCTTCTGAGAAATTGATCATGCTTTACTAAAAAATTCACGAGAATCCAACTATTCCTTTATAGTTAAAGCAATTTATATTTGTTCAAGTTCAACCCTCTTGTTTCTAAAAGAAAGGTTCACAAAGTCTAGATTCCGTCCTAACATCTCACAACTGATTCATCCCCCCCCCCCCCCCCCCCTCCTTTGCCCCGGGTTCAATGTTTAAAAGGATACATTCCCCTTTATATCTGTATATGTCTGCAATCTGTGGAATAAACAAAAAAAAAGTATAACATTTAGAAAAAAAAATAGTATTGATTTAAATATAAATATTTTACTTAAAACAAACAGAAAATAATTGAATATTTAACCATCATTCTTACGTCTCATTTTTTATTTGTTTTTAAAAGATGTGAGACATAATGTGAAAATTTGATCTAACAAATCAAGATAAAGTTTACTGAACTCAATGAGCATTTTAAATAGCAGAAATGCCAACTTAAAATTTGCTCACAGGAATTTCAGTCATCAATCAGAGGAATTCAATGACGAAACAGGAATGTTCGCATACAAAATCTTACCCACCTAGGACTATACAGTATGAAACACATGTCAAATACCATCTCAAATCCTCTTTTTTCAAATTAAGCTAAAACTTCAAAAACTGAATTGTCATGCAAAGTGTCAAAATGAAATGAATAGTAGTGATGAGGGTAATGAAACAATGTTGCGGTGGTAGTAATGATGAGGACGTGGTGGTGGTTATAGTAAGGGTGGTAATGATGATGATATGGTAATGGAGTTTGTAGTGGTGGTGAAATGATAATAAAATGAGGTGGTAGTTGTGGAAATGCTAGTAGAGATGTGTTGATGGTGGCTGTAGTAGTGATGGTGATGATGCGGTGGTGGTTGCCATAGATGCTGTAGTGATAATGATGATGAAGATGATGATGTTTGGAGGAGTGGTAGCAGTGAAGATGATGCTGTAATGACACTCTGGAAGTCGTGGCGAGGGCATCTCTGAAACAGAGATTCCCTACAGTGGAAATGCATTGATCTGACATTGTGCCATCATCTTAAGCTTCTTTCATTTTCAGTTTCTTTCTCAATATTTTTCGTTTAATTTGATCATTAGAGGTTTAAAAGCTATATTTTATCTTCATCTTTATCAATTGAAGTATATTAGGTGTTGGCAGAAATTTCCTCCACAGCGGGGTTGATGTGATGTGGTGACCTAAACCCCCATTTAAAAAAAAAGAAAATGACACCTAAAACAAAATATAAAGATTCCCCATCACTTCTGCCACCTGATCTGAACCCCTTGTAAAGTGCTTTCAGCACGTTTAATGGATATTGTGCTATATAAAAGCTCAATTTTTTTTAATTTTAAAAAAAAGGTACCAAAGTCTCAAGTATGTCTGGTCTAACAAAGAATGAAACAAAAAATATTTTTTTCAGAGAGAGTTAAAACTCAATGAAAAAGTCAAAACTCACATTATTAAGGCACTCTGGCAAAAGAACAAATCGTGTTTTGTTTTTAAGTCCCTTTAAGCATGAAAGATAGCACTTGAGTGCCAAATCTCTCTTGCCTTCCTTTTCAAAATCAAGACCCTTTTGAAATAGATCATTCCTTTGTGACACTGTATAGTTTGATGTGTCTCCAATGATAAGTTCTGGAAAAAATAAATGAAATTAAAATGAAAATAAAAAAAGGGAATATCACTTCTCCAATTCATTTCAATAGTATTATCAAAACGAAATTCAAAAACAAACAAGTAGTAGATATCTTCTAATTCATTTTATATTTAAATAATGCTTCAAAGTCAAAATCATAGTCTAAACTTTGATATTATTCTTCATTTAATCAAGTACATTGTGATCACACAAATCAATGACCATCTCTCTCTCTCTCTCTCTCTCTCTCTCTCTCTCTCTCTCTCTCTCTCTCTCTCTCTCTCTCTCTCTCTCTCTCTCTCTCTCTCTCTCTCTCTCTCTCATCTCTCTTCTCTCTCTCTCTCTTCTCCTCTCTCTCTCTCTCTCTCTCTCTCTCTCTCATCTCTCTCTCTCTCTCTCTTCTCTCTCTCTCTCTCTCTCTCTCTCTCTCTCTCTCTCTCCCTCTCTCTCTCTCTCTCTCTCTCTCTCTCTCTCTCCTCTCTCTCTCTCTCTCTCTCTCTCTCTCTCTCTCTCTCTCTCTCTCTCTCTCTCTCTCTCTCTCTCTCTCTCTCTCTCTCTCTCTCCTCTCTCTCTCTCTCTCCTCTCTCTCTCTCTCTCTCTCTCTCTCTCTCTCTCTCTCTCTCTCTCTCTCTCTCTCCTCTCTCTCTCTCTCTCTCTCTCTCTCTCTCTCTCTTCCTCTCTCTCTCTCTCTCTCTCTCTCCTCTCTCTCTCTCTCTCTCTCTCTCTCTCTCTCTCTCTCTCTCTCTCTCTCTCTCTCTCTCTCTCTCTCTCTCTCTCTCCTCTCTCTCTCTCTCTCTCTCTCTCCTCTCTCTCTCTCTCTCTCTCTCTCTCTCTCTCTCCTCTCTCTCTCTTCTCTCTCTCTCCTCTCTCTCTCTCTTCCCCCCCCCCCCCATCTGGCAATGTCGGATTGAAATAACGAATTGTAACATTCAAAATAGGCAATTTATAGTAATACATTTTGTTCCCATGCAGAAATGTCAGATTATCAATATTGTGATGAATTTTGCATCCTTTTGCCTTATCTTTGTATTGAAAAGAAACAAAAGTTGCCTTCATTCTCCAAGTGGCGTTCAATGTGTTTCGTGTATGAACTTTGATTTTGTCTTCTTATTATAACAGAGTCAAAGGTGACGCTTATTCCACCTCATTATAATTAAAATGATGAAATTACCAAAACCACCTATATTTACCTCATTCACATTCTTTGTAAAATACTCTACACAAAATTTTCAAAAACACAAAAATCTTGAACAAATTTAAATAGGCCCAGTCCCAACGTGTTCAAGATTTCCATGCTGCACTGTAAATAAATAAATAAACAAACAAATAAGTAAACAATAATATAATAACACAAACCCTCATTATCATTGCAATCATCCTCAATCTCATATTCTTTTGGATCTAACTCTCCTGGTGGTTTCTTGATAGACCTCCCATCAGCTGAATGTCTTGTATTTTTTTCCAATGATGAACTTGTTGATTCAACTTCCTGACTGGTATTTGACTCAGTGGTCATTTCTGGTGGTTTGAAAGTAACAATAACAATATCAGAAATTATTTAATACAAATGGTTAGGGTATTGATAACAATTGATATATTTACTTTACGAATTAGAAGTTGCTAAAACCAGAGAAAGAGATAGATAGATAGATAGATAGATAGATAGATAGATAGATAGATAGATAGATAGATAGATATATAGATAGATAGATAGATAGATAGATAGAAATCCCCTTAGAACTGGACATTATAATTTTAAAAAGTTTTCCCCCTCCCCTTTTAAATCATTATTAAAAAAAAAAAAAGAATACTGGGGATGTAGGAGCTTTCGGAAAGCCTCCCGATATATATATATATATATATATATATATATATATATATATATATATATATATATATATATAATATATATGACAATTTGCATTCTATATTAGCTCTAACTCTAACCATCATTATCAAGCACTTTCGTACCTACGAGTACCCACCAACACTCATAAATATATATATATATATATATATATATATATATATATATATATATATATATATATAAGAGAGAGAGAGAGAGAGAGAGAGAGAGAGAGAAAGAAAAAGAGAGATGGAGATAGAGTTTAGAGAAGGGGGGGGGGGTGGAAGAGGAGAGGGAGAGAGATGAGAGTCGAGGCCGAGGAGAAAAAAAAAAAAGAGAATTTTATTCTGATATTCGACAGTTAGGGTTAGTAGTGAAGTGGATTATGATGGAAAGTCTCTCTAATTCAGCATTGGAATTATGAAATTAACTGTTGTAATTGTAACAGCAACAATCCTATGCCTTACTTTCACCTTGGCTGTGACGGATGAATTTTTGTCAGGTCTGTCTAAGTCTAGACTCTAGTCAGTAAGGAAATGAAAGCTATGTATGAGTTTAAAAGTACGCGATATATTCCAGATGAAGGAAAATATGACTGGAAAATAAAACATAATATGTGTTGCAATTAAATTCTAAGATTCGTTAATATCTCTCCATTTAAATGTGTGAAGATCTCAGTAAATGTAAAGAAACTTTGTGCCAAGCTTGGGTCCGTGTTTTCTGTTTATTTACATAGGTCGATGTTGAAGGCAAGGGTAAAATTAGGAATGTGTACTTTGTAAATATAAGAGAACAATAATAGAATATTTAGGGGTTTTTTAAACAATAATTTGAGCTTTTATCTATATCAATATTTGAAACGAACTGTAATTGTAATTTAATTTTTAATTTATACATGATAATTTACTTGCACGATTATAATAGAAAATAGTCAGTATTTGTTCTGCTTATTCTTTGTAGTCAATATTTTATATAAACTGTGAGGAAATTGTAATCGAAGTTGGGTTGCGTTGCATTCTATCAATCTCATTCCTAGATATTGCTTGATCAGAATACAGTTTTGCATTCTAATTGAAGAAATGGATCCATTGTACCTTTCATACAGCTACTTTAGGCGTAGAAAATACAAAGAATGCGTTGAATTATGCACAAGGATTCTTGAAAAGAATCCTTATGACCAGGTTGGTGCATTATCATTCATAATTAGCTGTCATTATTCCCAGACGCCTGTCTGGGGATAATAAAAATTTGTTATCCCCAGACAGGTGTCTGGGGATAACCAATTTTTGTTATCCCCAGACACCTGTCTGAGGATACTATCCCCAGACGCATGTAGCAAGTGGGCAGAAAGAATTTATGCAAAATGCCAAACTAGGCGTGAAAAATACCAAATATTCTGGAAAAAATACAAGTGGTTGTGTCCCAAAACATTAATATATCAAGTGATATTTAACACAAGATGAAAGTAAATAGTGATCAAATGTCAAATCCAGCTCTTTTTAAAAAAATATTTTAAAGCAAATGGATCAATGAAATTTCTTTTGTTACTTTGATCTGAAAACGTCAAACTGGCAATTCGACTTTTTATTTTCAACCAGGAAGAAAGTTGTTAATCATCAAATCTGTTCATAGTCCACCAACCATTTAAATTTTCATTACCAACCTACCTGTTAACTTTATTGATCATCTCTTGTTTCTATAATTTGCTCATTCTGGCCACAATTTTGGGGACGACCGGGAATAATTTTTATGTCGCGGACGAATTCCTAGGCCATGGTGTTGTTCGCCCCAAAGCCCAAAACCCACACCTGTTATTTTCCTGTCTGCTTCGCACAAGACAATACAATTTAGTATCACACGTCCACAAAACTAGATCCAACAACATATTTTTATTCGAATCAGAGATGAAAATAACTACCAAAACAAGGAAGCAAAAATGGTGGAAATATGTTTAGCTCATATATGAATTTAAAATATTCCGATAGCGGTATGGATAGGCAGCTCAGTGTGGAAGGCCAGCTTTCATTTTACTCCTTTTAGCTGCAGAGATTCGACCCAGTCGCGACCCGCCCCCCCCCCCCCCCCCCCCCCACTCACTTTTCTTTCTTTCTTCCCAATTGATATTCATTGTTTTCACTTTTGTTCCGAGTTCCGAGCAAGAGGTTTTTTTTAATCAGTTGAATTTTTTATTTCTCCGATAATATTATTTCATTATTTAATTTGCTCTAGATCTATTTTTGTTTTTTTTTTTTGTTTTGTTTTGGTCAATGATAATAATAATAATAATAATAATAATAATAATAATAATAATTGTAATATTTGTTATTATTATTACTATTACCATCATAATCATTATTATATTATTATCAATAATAGTATTATTTTTATTATTAATACTCTTATTATCATACTATTACTATTATTATTATTATTATTATTATTATTATTATTATTATTATTATTATTATTGTTATTGTTATTATTATTATTATTATTATTATTATTATTATTATTATTATTATTATTATTATTATTGTTAACACTATTCCCTGCTCCGAGGGAAATCTCTCTTTTTCTTTTTTTTTATATTTTGACCTAAACCTTAGAGTTTTTTGTTTGCTAAACCTTTATGCAAATGTTCCGTTTCTGAGCATGAATTTCTTAAATTGTTTTTACATTTAAAACAATTATTGTTTTTATTTTTAAAACAATTATTGTTTTTTTTCTCCTCTATCTGACCATTTGGTCGCTCTCTGAATATTTCTGTTTGTTTGCTTTTTAATTATTTATTCTTTTTAGACACTATTTGAGATCGGAGTGGGGACGAATATTTTTGCTAGAAACTAGAAAAAAACAAGAGAGAGAGAGAGAGAGAGAGAGAGAGAGAGAGAAAGAGAGAGAGAGAGAGAGAGTTTATAATAAAAAAAAAGAGGTGGGGGGAGGATGGATGGGACATTTATCCCTTTCAACGTTCTGTAAAAAGAAGACGGAATTTAAAAAAAAAAAAAAAAAAGTGACGTCAGGATTCGAACCCACAACGTCGATTATGGTCAAACTTCCAGGGCAGACGACTAAACCATTCGGCCATGACACCCACTTCGAAGTCGACGCATATTGTGTATATGTAGTAACCACTGATTTTAATGTTGGTTAATGTTATGTTTTTATAGATATTTTATTAACTTTCCTTATTTCTATGTGCATCTGGAAACATTCCATATTCTGGAATGTGGATAATTGTTTAAAAGAGCGGAGTTTCAAATATGCGTCTGGGGATAATAAAAATTTGTTATCCCCAGACAGGTGTCTGGGGATAACAAATTTTTATTATCCCCAGACAGGTGTCTGGGGATAATCACAGCATTCATAATTACAGCGTATCCAATGTAAACAAAGTGACAAAAATACGACCAAGTCAAGTAAAAGACCTAAATATGGGGAGTTGGGGGATGATTTGCACCAGTTTTCAGCATCATTTACCGAAGTGCATGGCAACAAATTTCAATACCATATATAGCCAAGTAATTCCATACAGGCGTCATCTGGAGTTAAAATTAAGGTTTTATTCACCAAATAAAGAGACCGGACTGAAGAATTAAATAAATAGATACCTTTTGCTTTTTATTTCATGGCGAGCAATTCAGTAAATTTACTAATTGCCATTGAAGTGGTGCCTGCCTGCATATGGAATTTCATCCCTTTCTATTTAATTTCTAACATTTATCCAATTTCGAGAATACAAAAACGTTTGCAATGACCATGGACATATGAAATAGAAGTGAAGTTAATGAAATTATATCAATTAAACTAAAATAAAATTCCAGTGCTCTGTACTTTGCTTTCATGTTTTATAGAGGCTTTGTGATTGTTGTATCTTATTTTGAACGCATTTTGAATTTGGGGGTCTGTGCTGCCGATATCTTGTGCTGTAGTATTGTCAGTGGTTATGGCGTCTTTGTAGACGATAGCACTTGTCTGGCAATTTCTGGTGCGTGATTAAGAGATCCACTAATTCGCACACCTCAGCGCCGTTGTATGCACCCATGGTGACGTCAAATTGATCTTTTTTCTTGTTCCAGACTTCTCTGTTAAGTGTTAAGGAAGAGGAGTGACCGCCTTGCATGTTTGATTTTGTTTATAGTATTACGACTGTTTTGTTTTTTTTGTTTTGTTTTTTTTTCAACCTGGCTGGAATATCTTGTTCTTAATAATAATAATAATAATAATAATAATAATAATAATAATAATAATAATAAATGTACATATATATAGCGCTTATGCCGAAGCTCTGAGTTTGATTTTTTTGGGTTTTTTTTTGTATTTAATGTTTTGATCGGATCCAGGCTATTCTTTCATCGTTTTCAGTTGAGATATCTTTCATAAATATTTTGTTGAGTATTAGAATTGCATTTTCAAGATGTAAAATGTCAATATTAGATAAATGCATTCAAGCCGTCTTCCTGCAATGACCATTGTAGTCGGCAAGATTGATCTCCCCAATCACATTAAATCATTGCTTGCCTGCTTAAGTGTGAAATTGTCTCACTATCATTATCATCAAATGAATTGGTATGTCAGTTGCGTTTATACATTACAATGGTAATGACAACATTACAGTGGTTTGAAAGGTATACAATCCCACCAATCATTGCTTCATCATCTTTCAACTGTTCATCTTACTATCTGTCTTTATGTCTGCATTGTATAAGTCCACAGGACTGTGTTGTAGATAAGATACATGTTCTTGTCCATGTTGGATAAGGGTCTGCCATACACAGGACAGAAATAAAAATATATAAAAGATCATCAGATCCGACACTGTCAATTAATACAATTATCCGTATATTATGGTTCTGCCATAACAAATTGGACTGTGTAGTGCTTTACTGAATTATATCATAGTAAATTTCAACTGATCTCTTTAGGTCACTACCTTCTGTTTTCATGCTTTATAATGTATTCCGTTCTTTCTCAGGCTGCTTGGCACTTGAAGACAAGAGCTCTAACAGGTCAAGTATATGTTGATGAAGTCGAAGTTGATGAGGAAGGCATTGCTGAGATATTGATGGATGATAATGTCATAGCCAATATAGCAAGACCAGGGACGTCACTCAGAAAGCCAGGTACAGCACAGAGTGGACCAAGTCAAGGTGTCAGGTATGAACTGACTTCAATATAAATCATTACTGTAACATTTAAAAAATATAATTGTACATAGTCAAATGACAATGTGTCTGGTCAGTCACCAGATGGGTGTCTGCTGTTGAAAACTCACAATATTTTCTGGTCTTGGTATTGTATCCTTTGGTAAAGAACGTTACCAATATTATTCTTTTATTGATTCATTGTAAGCATGGCAGACCCAAAAATGGCACCTGACAGGCAATTTGTGCCATATGAAATGGAAGCATTTGGCCTCCATCGGAAACATGTAATAGTAAAGCATGTTATTGTTATATTTTTGGAAAACTTTGGTGTAATCTTGTCCCATATTTTCCTTGATAACGTCGTCTTGTTTTTGTAAAAATAGCAATTAAATGCCCTTTTGTTTGAAAGCTTACAAGCAAGATAATCTGCAAGGGAAAAAAATGCAGACTATTAATGGAAATATACTTATGTGATGTTCACCTCTCTAATTTGACATAAACCAAAGGATTCTTAAACTATTGCTTTTGGAAATTTGAATCTGCTCTCAATCTGGGTACAACAGTGGAAGTACCACATTGGGAATGAGTTTGAACCTTCAAGCACAAGATACAGTCCAGCCTGTGTAAGACGGGACCGAATAGGCAAGGGTAAACAATTTCGTCACAGACAGGTTTCAGTCTTACACATGCTTTCTTTTTTTTGTTCACAAAGAGTCATAAAATGCACAGTTACACGGTTATATATCCATGCCCACAAACTGGGTTTGATGATGCACCGCTAACAATAAATATGTATAAGTATCCTATTTCTTGATATTGCACATAAAAAAATATGTTTTTATGCAATTCTTTGTTTGCATCTTTGTTTGTTGGTTGGTTTGTCTTTGTTTTGTTGCTACTGTTTTGTAACATTGTGTATATAACTAATGAATTCAACATTGTATTGGTCCTCATCAGACCCACAACTCAAGGAGGGCGTCCGTTGTCAGGGTTTGTACGTCCTGGCACTCAATCAGGTAGACCTGGAACAATGGAACAAGCAATCAGGACTCCACGCACAGCCCACACTGCAAGACCTGTGACAAGTGCATCTGGAAGATTTGTCAGATTAGGAACTGTGAGTAAAAATATTTTTCAGGTGTCTGGGGTAATATTTGCCAGTCTTGGATAACTTGAGATTTTCATTGAAAGCTTATGCTACATTCAAATGAGATTTTACAGTTTCCTGTAATTAGATGTTATATCAACTTGACAGTGTTCCTTGTCTGTATCTTTGTACATTTACCAGTAACTAGCATTAATATGACAATCCCCTTTGGGTGGGTTGATTAAAATTTTTGCTTAAACTCCTATACTGTTCTTACACAAAAAAAAAACAAATAAAAAAAAAAAAACTCCTTCTAGTTTGTTGAGTGAGTTTGTGCTATGCAGATATCCAAACCATCCTACAGTATTATTATAATTAAAAAATAAGAATTGTTGTCTGGGTTAAGCAAAAAAAACAAAACAACAAAAACAAATTAAAAAATCTTTAGTGGGCTTTAAGAAATTACGAGGAGGTGTATTACTTTTTTATCGAATTGTCATAATTTAAATACTGGAAAATGTAGATACATTGACTAATGACTTAAATAAAATATGTATATCAAGTACACAATTACAAATAATCAGTGCAATTTGAAAACGTTGAAAGGATGTGAAAATTGAAGTTTGATATTTTATTGAAATGTGTTTAAAATTTCTAGATAAAAACGTAGCTATAAATCATTTCTTTTTTCTTTTCCTTTTTTTTTTTGGACAATTATACTCAGTTCATCTAAGTCAGTGGTATTTTATATTTTAGAAAATAATAAACACAGGATATTTAATGGTTTAATTAACTCTTTCCCCAGGCCTCAATGCTGTCAACCCCAGATGGTCCATTCATTAACATTGGAAGACTGAATTTTGCCAAATATGCTGCTCGTTCAAACTTAGCCAAGGGTTTATTTGAATACATTTTCCATCATGAAAATGATGTTAGGAATGTAAGTTGTTATTATCTGTAGGATATGTATTTAAAAGAAATTTTTGTAAATATCCCCAATCTTTAACATCAGACTTCCCATTTTTAAAAATCTTGTTTTTGTTTTGTATTAGCTGTGATGTCACGTATCATACGTTCAAGTTTTTCAATTATATTGTAGTAGTCATAATCAGAATAACATTTTTTTTGGTATAATAATAAAACCTTAATTATAATTTTTTGCCTATTTCTTTGTTCCTTTAGGCTCTGGAGCTGGCTGCCTTGGCAACGGAGGCCAGTAAATTCTCAGACTGGTGGTGGAAAGTTGCTTTAGCCAAATGCTACTACAGGTAAAAGGATTATTTCTTTTAACATAAAATATAAAAAATATTGAATTGATCTGTAATTAGCTCTATTCGTGACTGGTTTTGCACTGGAATTGGAAAACAACGATTGTTGATTCATCAGTGGCTTAACTATGCTTAACAGCCATCATCAAGTTCAAATGCTGACACTAAAATAATTGATGACTTATCATTTTTATTTATAACAGTAGAAAACTGGCAACAGGGTGTTATGTTAGTATTTCCTTATATTTCATTTTGAAAGAATTTTGTATTTTTATATTGATGTACAACTGTAAGCAGCAAATCGTTTCTAGCAGAATTTATAAATCACAAGATGTTTTTTTAGTTATTGTGAAGCATCTCTCTTTTTGTTTACCTGAAATTTTGCAGCTTAAGTATAATAATAGATAAGAAAAGAAAAGCTTCAAAAGAAGATAAATCTATTTTTAACAGTAGTAAAGTAATACATTGCCAGGTAATGCACTTATATTTTGTCGAAAAGCAAGATGTGTGGCTTTTTGCATCAGATCCGTACCTTTTAAAATTCCATTTTCGATACCTTGCTTTGTACAGTGTGGGTCAATGACCCATGGCGGATGTCAATGCCATAGTATTCAGTCAGTTGATCAACATCATCTCCTTATTACCCCCCTACCCACCCACCCTTTTCTTCTTCCACACAAAAGTTGCAGAACACCTTTGGTGTATTATCAAAACTAATACATGTTGGAGTAGGATTAATATGTGTGTTTTGTAAGCCTCGTGTTGAAGTCGCCTACAATATTGGCATAGTTTACAATACAACATCAGTTGTCAAAGCATTCCATGGCCATTACTACATCTATCTGGTCAAGAGAAGCAATTGAATATATTACTATGTGTAATTTATATGACATGTGTTGTTGTAAGGATTATGACAGTGAATAATGTTGTAGCTGAGCGCCTTTAATAATGAAGGAAATTTCTTTTTTTTTAAATATCCTCTTCAACTCTTTATCGACAGATTGGGAATGTATCGTGAAGCTGAAAAACAATTACGATCAGCACTGAAGGCTGATGAGGTCATCGATGCCTATCTCCATTTAGCTAAAGTCTATGTTCGTCTCGACCAGCCTCTAGCAGCAGTGGAAGTTTATAAGCAAGCTTTGGTCCAGTTCCCTGGAGAAACCACACTACTCACTGGCATTGCCAGAATACACGAGGTAATCCATTAATATTAAGAATAGTTATTCTAAGTTGTATAGAAGTTAAGAGAAGAAATGTCACTATATTTTTGTGATACTATTCCATTCTTCAATATGGTCAATGTAATTGATTTATTTTTCCTTTTGATTGTTTGATTTCGATAAAGATTTGAAATTTTGAAATCTAGAATGTAGAAACTGGCAATAACTTATGTTAATACCCTGTTTATCAAAAGGGCTATGTAGATTAACGTTATAAGAGGTTAAATGATTGGTGCTCATTTCTTTAAAGCAAAAAAAAAAAAAATCGAAATGGTGGATTAAATCTGGGCAGTTTAAGAGTATGCAAGTCAGAATTGTCAAGTATTTTTGCATTTTCATAAAATATCTATAATAATGTTATTTCTTTTTCAATTAGGGAGACTGAAAAATTCTGAATCTTAATAAACAGAGACTCCGTGAGTCAGATGTAATCAAGATCAATTTATCAGACTGTATTCGGACCCCATAATCTTTCTCTTTTATCAATTTGTGATAAAAACAAAGTCGTATTGAAATGGTTGGGCCATAATACACATGCAGTGTTTTATATTGCTCCCCGTTCAATATATTTAATTTCAGATTCCAACAAATATAATATGACAAATTCATACACTTGCTCTTATCCTTTTTCATTTTTCACAACAGGGTATTGACAAGATGGATGAAGCTGTCAAATTTTACAAGAATGTTCTGAAATATGATAACATGCATGTCGAAGCTATTGCTTGCATTGCAACCAACCACTTCTATTCCGATCAGCCAGAATTTGCACTCAGGTTTTACAGGTCAGACTTTGGTTCTTTTCTTTTTTTTAACATGCCTGCAGTAGATTTGGCAATTTATACTTTGCAGTGATAACATTTTCAAATTTATATGTGATGCAGTTTTTGATCGGCCATGCATGTGGGAAAGTGTTTTATGTTTGCTAAAAGATCTTACTCATGAGCCTTTCTCTCATGTCAGATCCTGACCTATAATAGAGTTTGAATAAGTAAATAAAGTAAATGCAGCTGATTTTCTTTTCTTTTCTTCCATTTATTATAAACAGGCGGCTTTTACAAATGGGTGTCTATAATGCTGAACTCTTCAACAACTTAGGACTTTGTTGCTTTTATGCTCAGCAATATGACATGACTTTAACCTGTTTTGAGAGAGCTTTATCTTTATCGGATGATGAAATGGTGTTGGGAGATGTATGGTTTAACATAGGCCATGTTGCATTGGTAAGTAAATAAGATAATGAACTTCAACACTTATTTGTTATAAATCCTCCTTTTGAAAAAATAAACTTTTATACTTGGTAAAAAAAAAACAGGTTGTCCATGTCTACAAGCCCTGTACCCTTCTAGAGTTAATTTGATTAATTACACTCATTAAGAAACCGTACACAATATCAATTATGGTGATGTGTGTGCAATGTTTAGAGCCTGACATGGAGTTGTCTTTGGTATTGTCATAACAGAGGAGCAAACGAATTGTGAAGTCGGGATGGAATTAAATAACTTTTCTAAGATACCCCCCCCCCCCCCCCCCTCACAAATTTGCAGTGTGAATTGAAGTTTAAATAAAAACGAGATTTTAAAGCTGATATGACTATCTTATATTACTGATTCCATTACTGCCATTAAAAATTAGACCAGTTATAATTTTACCGAAAACATTTTAAAGAGTAAAGATAAATCAATTGACAAATAGATAAATAATATTTACATGGATGGACTAATAAAAGAATAAATTAATAGATGTTTTTAAAAAATAATAAAACTAAGCAAAAGTTTATTAGATTCCAAGGGAGAGTAAATGTTTTGTACTGGTGTATTTCTTATTTATAGAGTTAAGCACCTTGTTCTGTATTTCTGTTTCGTGGTAAACCGTTTTGTTAAAAGGAAATTTCGATAATGATAGGAAACGACTTGGAATGATTCACATACCTTTTGCTATCTAGCAAAGTGCCCTTATGATCTCATGATAGATATAGTTAATATTATACTTCAAGTACAGAATTGCTACAGACGTTTGTTCACACACAACTTAACAAATAATACCTGATTCAAACACAGACTGACAACGCAGATAGCTTCAATTTCATAATGTGATCGACTCACAAAATGAGAAAGTTATAGAAGAGGACTATGCACTTTATAGATATAACAAATAATAAACGAAAAGCGAATCTGCATGAACTGCAGTACCAGTTTAGTTTTTAATGACCTTTAGCAGATTTTGACATCTTATATGACATGTGAATAAAAATGCTTTAGATATTATTGTACATGGACAAATGATTAAGGTTGGGTGGTTTGTTTGGGTTTTTTTTTTTGGGAGGGAGGGGGGCGGGGAGGGGGTTTCGTAAATTTCTTTAAAGGATTGGGTTGGTTTTTAAAAAAATAAATTGATCTGATATTTGAATTATTTTCTTTTTGATCATTATCCTTAATCTTTTACACTTCTCTCACAAACATGAGTCAAGAAGGTGATGCACTTTTTTTTAAAATCGATTTAAATGGTTATTTATTTGTTTCATAATATTATAAAAAGCTTTGACAATTATTTTATAGTGTTAAAAAAAGCTTTTGCAATTATGTGTAGATTATTTATTTATTAATTATTATTTTTTGGAAGATTGTTATTGTTTTCGATGAAGTTCTGATTGGAAAGCAGTTGTCACGATGGCTACATTTATTGCCACCCCCCAGATTTGATATTTAGGAGTATTTTTGTCTTGTGTTTTGGATTTCTTTTTGTTTTTTTTTATTCTCTGTTTACCCTTTATAATCATTTAAGATATATATATATATATATATATATATATATATATATATATATATATATATATATATATATATATATATATATATATATGCATTATATATGTGTGTGGGTGTGGTGTGTGTTGTATATATATATATATATATTATATATATATATATATATATATTAAAGCAGAGAATTTAATTTTTTCACTGCAATTTAAAGTGGTTTGTTTCTGTCAAGTTCGCGTCATTTTTTATATTATATAATTCAAATAAAGGTTAGTAGCAACAATGTAAAAAAATCGTTATTTATTTAACTCTTGAAAACACAGGAAGTCCTCTCTAACTGCAACAGGAACTACGCTTTTTAGTGAAGGATGTAGCATTTTGTGATGCTCCTCGCCTCTTAAAGACTACTTGTATGATTTATGGAGTTGTAAAGACAGCAATACGCGACCAATTGTTTTCTTTGTCTTTAATCATTGCTTTTGTTGTTGTTGTTGTTGTTGTTATTGTTTTGTTATGCTATTTGAATATGCCACACTAATTATTTTGTCCCGTTTCTGTATTCGCTGAATTTTTGATGACTCAGAAGTAAATAAAAGAAATGCACAATAAATTTTGTTAAAAATCTAAATACCTATCCATCTGTTCACTAAAGATTACCGAAACGCGACAATAATTAAGTGACAATACACAAGTCACCTTGTACTAAGCACTCATCTTTTATTTATAGACAATCTTGGTCTGTTGGAAATAATAATGATACACGAAAATTAATAGATAAGATGAATAACAGCCCTGGATTTAACAAAAGACATAGACAATGCAAATATATTGATTTATATTTTTTAATCATACTTGTAAGCATAATTAAAAATGATATAGAAATTTGCAAGTTAAAAATAAATAACAAGAAAATAATGTTACCTTTTAAAAACCGCTTCTTTTGTTTAAAATCGAGAGAGTTGGCAGTTACGGAGTTCAAACAGAATTTAATATGAGCGGATAGCTTAGCTATTATATGGGTACAAGTTCAGGCCCGCTACAGACACTTTTCTAATATATGTGTCTGTCCTGACACTGCTTTCCTCTATACATAATGGCCAACTGACCTAATAAAATCGGGACTGTTCTTAATTGGCAATCCGAGTAAAATTTTAAGGGGAAAAATGTGGACTGTTTATGTGTATGGGATAACCCTTGCATATCCCGGGAGTATGCTTTTCTGACCAGCAAATTAGAAACAAGAAACAGAAAAGTTCTTAATTGAGATTATATTATTATATAATTATCCAAACATACGGCTGTTTTGGGCCATGAAGGCATTGTGGGTTAGGGTGTCATGTTTTATTAGCTCTTTGAAAAGTTGGCTGTTATGTCTATATAATCATGCAAATCTGAAAGACATTCATGAATGCTGTGCATACCTAGTTATCGGGTAATCTCTTTGGTTTAATGGTGCCGAGGTAGTACGTCTGACCGGTAATCAGGAGTCTGAGGTTCGATCCCCAATTGAGGCACGCTGATTTTTTTGGATTATATTTTTATTTCTGCTTGTCTGGCACTGTTTCAGATAAATTTGAAAAAAAAAGGAACTCCAATGCCTGTTCCCTAATTATCACAATAATATGATTTTCTCTGACAGGGAATATGTGACACCAAGCTGGCCTTTCAGTGTTTTAGGCTGGCGTTGTCACACAACAATAATCATGCCGAAGCCTACAACAACTTGGGTGTTTTAGAATTGAGGAGGAACCATGTTGATGCTGTAAGTATCATCTACTTATTTATTACCATCATCATCATCATCACCATCATCACATCATCTCACCATCATTATCATCATCACCACCACTATCTTCGACATCATTATCATCACCGTCGTCGTATTTTTCTTCTTCTTCTTCTTCTTCTTTTTCTTCTTCTTCTTCTTCTTCTTCTTCTTCTTCTTCTTCTTCTTCTTCTTCTTCTTCTTCTTCTTCTTCTTCTTATTCTTGTTATTGTTGATGTTTTGTCGATGTCGACGTCGTCGTTGCTACCATGTTCGTTGACATTTGTCTTTGTTGTTCTTGTTATTATTGCCATGCTTTGTTTTGTTGCTGATTCTATTGTCATCTTTACTGTTGTTGAAGATGAATAAGCGTATGAGCCAGTAAAGGTAGCGGAAGGAGATTTTATTTTTTTATTTTTTTTTTTAAAGCGGAAGGAGAGATGAAAATACAAAATAGGTATTTGCAATCCAAGATTGGGTACTGTATTTGTATAACAAAACGCGACTTTCACCCCTACTTTCACAGATATGCCAACCCTTCCGATTTGATCGGGGAATTCCTGATCTGGTTGCCCTGTTCCCTAACTCCAGATTTTCCTGATAAGAGCTTCACATTTTTATAACTTTTGAAAGGAAATTTCAATAAACATGATAAATGACAACAAGTAAGAAATATGGTAATATAATTGAATCACCATGGTTATGTTCGATATAATAATATGGAATATGCGGTGCCTCATTTTCAAGTATTCATTTGACTTGGATCTGATAATAGCAACAGGATGACATAATCTTATAAGAATAACAGACTAAAGTGAAAAAGAAAAAAAAACCGGCAAAAAGCAGTCCTGTAACCGTAAGTTATTAATTTCTTTTATTTACCGTTGAATGTGTTATTAGTTGTCTGTGTGACAGTCTCAAATTTAACTAATCTAAAATTCCCTGTTTGCCATTTTGAAAAATTGGAAGGTCTGCTTTCACATTATCTTGTGATGTGTTACATAGTTGTAATCATAAGAATTACACAGGCCTTCATGTAGGGTTGAACTGTATCACAAAAACTTGAAATCCTCGGTCCATAGACAATGCCGTTGTACAACAACGAAGCAAATTTTTAACATTTGTATTTTGGCCAAAAAACGTTGAGCTCAAATTATGTCAGTTGTCTAAGATGGACCCCCCCCCCCCCCTCATTCCTTCCCAGCTTGTGTTAACCCCAATACTTTAGATAATTCTCAAGTATGAGACTTTTTGACAAGTCGGTAGTCCTCTCAATCGGTAGATATAATATAGGCGTATTTGAAGTAGACTTCCTGTTGGAGACTCGCAGGAAACTAATTGGCCCCTTGGAGATCAGCGACACAGCGTGAAGTTAAATGGGTGAGGGGCAACGATGGAGAGGGGTCAAATTTGGAGATTAGTTGGGAGTGGGTCACTAGTGGACTTGAACGCCCTGAATGGCCACTGTCAATTGCGTAATGGCCATCCGTCTGACATCCCAGCAAGCCACAAGTATCCCATTCCCACTGTAACATCGTAACAGTTCAAGTGACCGTGTGTGTTACGTTTAAGCTGATCATTAATTTTGGAATTCACTTTGCATAATATGTTTTGTTTTATAAGAAAAAATGTGTTCTACAATTGTTAAACAAACGTCTATTTTGGTGAAACAAAAGTAGGTGCTTCATAGCCAGACCAGAGGACAGGCCAGACGCTCAGACATAGCCAAAAGTAGCGAGCAATATTGTTCTAACCAGGGTCATCCATCTGCGATTTGGCTGCTGTGTTGACCGGATGTCAATGATTCTTACTCGTATCTTCTCATAGTCATGGTAATTAAGCCCAGGTTGCCAGTCATCTGCCCGTCAACAATGTTGAGACATATTGAAAGTAAAAAATAAACTATTCACCAGGTCTGTCTACCAAATCAAACGCGTATGTCGTGTAACCTGATGTTTTAGTCGATTATTTATTCTTTCTTGAATTTTTTTTCTCTCTTTTTTTTCAGAGATTTTCACAACGTTTTACCATCTTATTATTATTCAATTTGCTCTTTTGAAACAATTTCCGTTCTTTAATAGCTGAGCAAAGTTTGTTTGTTTTTTGTTTTTTTTTTGTTTTATTTTTGGGTTTTTTTTTTATTATTTTTTTTTAATTACAGGACTTGCCTTTCTTGGAAAACATAAGCAAACAAAATAATGAGTTACGAAATCTTAAATCTTTTAAGAATTTGAATAGGTTTATTTTTTTTAAAAAAAAACACCGTTCTGTTAAACTGTCTGATTTCAAATATCAGATGTCAAGGATTTGCAGGAAAAAATCCTTTAATATTTTCACACCTGGGAGTCATCATTATTATCATGGGGCAGTCATCACGTCCGAGATCATTGACGCCGTCTTTTTGGATTTTTTTTTTTTGGTTTTTCTGTGTATGTGTGTGTGTGTGTGTGTGTGTGTGTGTGTTTGTGTGTGTGTGTTTGTTTTTGTTTTTTTTAATTTGCTGAAGAAGGTTTCCGAACGAAGTATAATATTGTTTTAAAGTTAGTACAATACTTTTTATAGTCCACATCTTAATGTTCATCCAGATTCTTGAACATTTTCACACTTAGTTACTCGCCACTGTTTCCTGTGACCGGTTGCCATGGGATTTAGTGGCTGACGTTTCTGGTTAAGTGAATATAGAGTGTATCAGTGACAAATCATCTAGTTGTCACGGTGGTTGGTGATGTGGGGGGGGGGGGGTAGTTAGTAATAAGTAACAGTGCTTAGTAAGTAGTGGGCAAAATAACTACACCTTGTTGTTTTTATTGTGTAATGGTTTTTTTTTTAATATTTAGTTTAATTTAAAGGTTGAGTATGATAAGGTGGATCAAAATAATGGCGATGAAAATAATAACGAGAATAACGTTATTATATTATTATTATTATTATTATTATTATTATTATTATTATTATTATTATTATTATTATTATTATTATTATTATTATTATTATTGTGTTGTTGTTGTTGTTGTTGTTGTTGTTGTTGTTGTTGTTGTTGTTGTTGTTGTTGTTATTATAGTTGTTGTTGTTGTAATTATTATTATTATTATTATTATTATTATTATTATTATTATTATATTATTATTGTTATTGTTGTTGTTGTTAATAATAATAATAATAATAATAATAATAATAATAATAATAATAATAATAATAATAATATGATGTTGATGATGTTAATCGTGGTGATACTATTTTAGTGGTGAGGATTCTGTTGATTATGACGATAACGATGGTGATTAGAACCCCCATTGTCGTCACTGTTTTCCCCATTGGCAATCTATGTTTACTTGTCAGTAACCACAATATATAATAAACACTCCCTCGTAATTTTATCAAGTCCAATATCTTTGTATCTTATTAGCAGTTTGGTTGAAGGGTAGGCGAGCTTTGGTTTATCTTATATACCAGGCCTGCCTACTACGACGAACATTTCGTAGAACGACGAATTTTCGGGTCCAAGGATCTTTAATTCAATAAACTTCTTGAAAACAACATTTGTTGTCAAAGCTGGTGTAGATAGAATGGAGTTGACGTCACTCGGGGCATTGTTATTGTGTTATTTATAGTCTATTCAATACATGTCTAACCTTAAACGTTTATAATCTGGTTAATACAGTTGAGTAATAATTACTCATAAACGCGGATTGCAAAAAACAGTCAAAAAGACCTGATTGACGTCAACTTCATTCTATCTATACAATGAATTGATAGGAGAGGAGAGAGTGCAGTGAGTGAGTAGAGGCGTAGCCATCGTAATATAGCCTGACCATAGCCATCGTAAAGTTATAGCCTGACACTGACCAAAAAAATGACGTCAAAATGCCAGTCTTTGGCCACAAAAGGAAACAAATCGTGAGTCGTATTCAATAGTTCAACCAATGGGACCACTTGTTTTCATGAGCACTACTAAGGACAACTCACTAGACGGTGCAAAAACCAAATGATGACGTCAAAATGCCAGTCTTTTTGGGTTTCAGTGTCAGGCTATAATTTAACGATGGCTACGGTGTCAGGCTATAACTTTACGATAGCTACGGTAGAGGTCTTGGTAAATTTGTAATCCGTGTTAGATTTCAAGTCATCAAAACACTATGTTCACTGTTGTGCCTTAACCTTTGAATGATGTATGTATGTGTGTATTTGAATGAGTAACGTTTGTTGTGAATCTGCGTATTGTACCGTAGCCATCGTTAACATAATAATATAGCCTGACACTAGAACCGTTAAGTTATAGCCTGACACTGAAGCACTGCCTAGTGAGTTGTCGTTAGTAGTGCTCATGGAAACAAGTGGTCCCATTGGTTGAACTACAACTCACGAGTTGTTTTCTTTTATGGCAAAAGACTGGCATTTTGACGTCATTATTTGGTCAGTGTCAGGCTAAAACTTAACGATGGCTACGATTGTACCCTCGCTCCCTGTTTAAAATGGCGTCGTAAATCTTAGGGATCGAATGAAATTGATTACAAAGTTTATATGGCTATTGTAAAACCGACCTTAATCGCAAGAATCTCGACGTTTCTCACCAGAAGGATAAAAATATTAACGAAGAGTTGAGTAACGAAATAGGTGATTCCTCTGAACAATTAGTCATTTGTTTGGTGATCTTACAATGCCGCTTGGAATGCTTTTATCTGTGTGTGTTGATGTTTTTCCGTTTGCCGTTTTTGTTTCTTGTCGCTGTTGTTTTTGTTTTTATGAATTTGATTTTCATAACGTTAATTCGACCAAGGGTTTAGGATTAACAGCTATAAAATCATTTTTCCCCTCCTGCCGTATATTCCTAATGTGAAAATCCCCCTCCCTCCCCAGCCATTTCCCCCCCCCCCCCCCCCCCCCCCTTTTTTTCCCCCTGACCTCCCACTATAAAATATATGGAATGTATTAATCAATAGAGAAAAAGACAGAAATAGATTAACCTAGTTTATTCAGTTTTTATATAACTTCAGCGATTGGGTTAAAACGTTCTTCGGGGTTTGATTCAATTCTGTCAAAGCTTATCATATCTACAAAGCAATGAATGGTTCAGATAAAGACAAATATTAATATTATATTCATTGACGAATCATTCTATGGAAAATCTTGTCACCTCGATCCAAATCTTTGATTCAATACCAAAATTACATTTGCAAACAATAGATTTAAAAAATACCTAACAATAATAGCGACCATTCACTCTATGTTAAGATCGAGAGCGGTAGGGGCTGCCTGAAGCCTGGGATCGTGAAAATACAAACGAAAGAGTGGTTGATAATAGAGAAGCTTCAGATAGGAACAATACATCACTCTTTCGTTTGTATCCTTGAGATCTCGCCTTTCAGTACAATGAATGTGAAACCAACACCCATTCACAAATGGGTTAGGGGAAACTAGTAATGCCTTCTCTGATTAATTTGAACTTGGAATAAATGAGCGGAAATATGCACCATTTCTTTAGGTATTTTAATACTATATCTGCTCTCAATACGATAAATTAATCTCTCTTACTCTCTACATAATAAAATTTAATTAAAAAAAAAACAATCTCGAGCATTTATATAGTGCAATAACCACTTGACGTGCTCTTATTGCTTTACAGGGGGTCTCAACCAACAGCAACCTTTAACATGTAAGACGAGACATCACGCCTGTTAGGCGATAGTGCATTATATTTTCGATAAAGACAACGCTGTTAACTACTAAGTTTACACCTGAGTAGGGTGTGAGTAAAAAGCCTTTTTCAAGGACTCGACTTGCGCCGCTTGGGACTCGAACCCAGGACCTTCCGATCCAAAAACGTGTGTTATACCACTAGATTACATAGCCGCACATGGGTTGGGGAAAAACAATGATGCCAGCTTTCCTTAACTTGAACTTGGAATTGATGAAAGGAAATATGCAGCCCATATGTGCTCTCAATATTTCATAGCGTTTAATTAAGCTCTTAACTAGCCTAAATAATTTTCATAAACAATCTCCTTTGTTTTATTCATTTAAAATATATTGTTGTGTACATTCAAATCCGACCTAGATCGACTCTCATCGGGTACAAAATAGATACATTAAAAAAGAGAAGAACACACGTTATTTTGTTGTTCTTGGTCGCAGCTCCGTTCATTGAACAAAGGGTTTCGCACTAGCTTGCTAATACACAATTACCCCCTTATTAATTAGTATTACTAACGTTATTATTCTTATTATACTTAATATGATGCCAAGCCATCACCGTTTGGTGTGTGTGTTTTGGAGTACTGGAGTGACTCGGTGCAGATCCCTTTGAGGTTATGAGAGATGTGTGTAATCTCCAAGTAATGTTATCACAAATTTGGGTGCACATTCGCCTAGATTCTACCAGAGTCTCTGTCATGTAACATTATTAATATCTAGGGCTCTTGAAAATACTGAAGATTAACGTACCATCGATTTGTTTAATTTTTTCACCCTTTTTTTATTTTTTATTGTTTTCGAAAAGATTCCGAGCCGAAGTGGTCGTGTTTAAATTGGAAATTTCGAAAATGATGACAGATTGAGTGATGGATAATGACGCTGATATTGATGGGAATCAATCCTACCTACTTACTGACGAGGGGTTGTGTTAGTTTATGATGATGACGATGATTATCACGATGATTGCCGTTGTATTGTATGTAGTAGCTAGTGTTGTTGTTGGCGGTGGTGTAGTGTCGATGACCATGATGGTTGAGATGATGACGATGGTCAGAATCAACCATCATCGTCGCTATTTTTATTCAGCAATCCATTTATAAACCGCCAGTAACCCCGAAAACACTCCCTCGTCATGTAATCAAACTACAAAATCTTTTCTTTTCTTTTTTTTTTTTTTTTTTTTTTTTTTTTTTTTTTTTTTTTTTTTTCATTATCACAAGCAGTAAAGGGAATTAGGATAAAATTGTGCAAATCAAGTTACCAAGACATATAAGAATAACACCTGCTATAGAACTACGTACTCTGGCAATTAATCATTACGTTTTCGTTTTCACGCTTTACTTTTTACCTGTTACAGTTACAGCTATATTAACCAAGGGAAATAATAGTAAAGTATTAATGATACATATTAGAGAGACAAAGAAAGGGAGTGAATGTTACTCATATAAAAGGGGTCACCACATTCTTTACATTCGTGTTTTTCGTCATCATTGTGAAAGTATTGATGCTATGTGTTTACTTTAAAAAAAAACCTCATAACCGGGTATTCGGTACCAACACGCAAAACTATGTGTTACCTTAAACGTTTATAGAGTCTAGTCTGGTTAATACAATTTAGTGAGAACAAAAGCTGAGTGGCGTCAATTTCGTTCCTTCTAGAAGTAACTGGGTAAGAAGCTATGGCCTAGTGATAAGTCACTAATCCTTGGATCGGGAGGCTTGGATTCGAATTCCATGGAGAGACTTTGGGGTTATTTCTTGTGATTTCAGAATTTACATTACAAACTAAAAAAAAAAAAAAATAAATATAATTTAAAAAGAAAGCAGTCCTTCAGAGGCTTAATATCATGCAGTGGAAGCTTTTCCCGGTTTCTATAGCGTAGTTAAACTGGACAATATCAATTGTTTGCTTCTTTTTAGTCAAAACGCCCACCTTATACTTTAAACCATCGGCCTTGTTACTCAAAGAATGATGAATATAAGATGTAAAAATACAAACTAATCTTAACCCATAGTAAAGGTGAGCTTTGACATGCTAATGTTGCTCTAATACGGTTGTTTACTTGTTTATTTCTTTTTTTCTTTCTTTCTTTCTTTCTTTCTTTCTTTCTTTCTTTATTTATTAATTTATTTATGTATTTATTTATTTATTTATGTGTTCTTAAGTCTTCAGTTCGAAATCACTTTGCGTAGACTTTGAGTTGTTGTTTTTTCCACATTAACTCCCCCCCCCCCTCTCTCTCTCTCTCTCTCTCTCTCTCTCTCTCTCTCTCTCTCTCTCTCTCTCTTTCTTTTTTTTTTCTTTCTTCTTTTTCAAGAACTATTATTGTTGTTGTCTCTGGAAAATTCATTTCAACATTGAGTTGATGCCATCGAAATAAATAAAATCACGAGTAGAATAAGAGCGTTAAACACAACACTTAGGAAAACTAACCATAATGGGAAGCAGAAAGGAAACAAAGATAGTATAATAATAAGAGGAGTTACCAAAGAATAAATTGATACGACAGAGTGATACGAAGACGAAATGAGAATGGACTACATATAATAACCTGAAATATAAAAACAAAGCATGAGACACGAACCTTAGGACTCTCGCTTTATGGATAATTGGATTCAATGGTCTGATATCACGCCCGCTCAGCAACGAGTAGCTTGGTGAAAATTATGGGTACTTTTTATTCTTCATCCTGGCTATAACTCGTCATGTTGAACTTGTCATCACATGTCATGTGATCAGAATGTATAAAAGTCAAAACAGTATCAGATTTATAATGTTTTTCTCCTCTGGATACATGTTTATGCTCGTCGGAGAAGTACTTCACTAGGGCGTCCGCCATTGTTCCGATAGTTGGGAACCAGTTACTAAGTTACTATGCGCCATTACAAGGGAAGAGTGACGTCACGACTGTTGAAGCCTATTCTGCTGAATACACAACTCTTGAATTTCTGCCTTTATTTATTTATCACTTTCTTTCTGTCTGTCTTTCTTTTTTTTTTTTTTTTTCTTATATTTTTAAGAAAAGCAATTTATTTTTACTCATTTATGACTGCTATATATTATTATTGTGCGGATGTGTGGTCTTTCGGTATGACACTCCTCTTCGGATCGGAAGGTCCTCGGTTCGAGTCCCGCTCTGAGCGGTTCATAGTTGGGTCCTTGGAAAGCGCTCTTTACTCACAATCTCTCACCGTACTCAGGTGCAAAATGAGTATCTGGCCGTCAACAATTGTATCTCTGTCGGAAAAAATTGTCATGTCGCATTACAGGCGTAGTGTCTCGTCCTACTTGTTAAGTGTTGCTTGGGGCTTGTAAAGCGCTTTGAGCATGTTTTGTAGATATTACGCTATATAAAAGCTCAAGTTATTATTTATTACCTTCCCCACTGTTATCCACGCCCACTAATTGTTACTTTCATTTCAATGGGGAATTATTATGCATGTCTCCCAGAAGGTAATACTGTATAACCTATCCCTTTGACGTCAATAACTGGTGAATGAAGCTGTTCACATTTCGTGTGGGTTTAAAACACCGAGGTAATTTGCGACATCACACGAGTGTGGATGACTTGTGGAAAGGATGTAAATGACGATATAAACTAAACGTTAATTACAGAAGCTAATTTTTCGAAATTGATTATTTAAAAAGATGAGGAGTATGACGTCATTAGATGCTGGTATCAGCAACGCCATTCATGACTGACATCATCATCATCATCATCATCGTCGTCATCATCGTCGTCGTCGTTATCATCATCATCATCATCAGCAGCAGCAGCAGCGGCGGCGACAGCAACAACAACAACAATACCAAGAACAAAAAACAAAACAAAAAAGCTGCATCACCACAGCAGTAGTTTGTGAAACGATTGTAATTGTCCATTTCACGCTTTAGTCAACTGAATTAATCCTGACCCCAACAATTTGTGCATCTATCAAGGCTTTGTAAAATAAGATCGAGATTATATTGTCACAAGAACAACGATAATGATAATGATATAACGAAGGCAAATCGACTCCCATGTGAGCCTTTGTGGGATTCATGATTTTGACACAAATTATAGTGTTAGTTTCGTTCGGTTAAAAAAAAAAAAAAGATTTTTTTTGTTCATTTGTTTATCCCGGAGTTCGTTCGAGCGTATCGAATGTGTGAGATGTTCGTGTGTAATTAAGAATAACAGTTAGTCATGGGCGTCCGCGAGTGAATTAATGCTATGCGTTTAGTTTTTTTTAAAACTCACATCACCCGCCAGCCGGATATAACGAATCAACAGACAAATCTATGTATAACCTTTAAAGTCTGAATAATAGAATTTATTGAGAACTATTCATAAAAATGGCTAAAAACAATAACAAAGAACTGAGTGGCGTCAATTTCTTTCCTTTTATACTTCAAAGCGAAAGTAGAATTTGAGTCTGGTTAAGATGATTGATGATACAAACAACACAGAGAAAACATAGAGTCATACAGACGAACGATGAAACATCATTATGACTGACTTGTTTTATCCCGAAATTCCGTCGCATTTTCTTGGAATTCACAATCCCACGTTTACTTTTGCTTTAACTTGTGTTTTATAAATATGTGACCCATTGCCTCGCAACGCTATTATCTCGAGACAGTCTACTGTATCAAATAGACATCCCCGCCCCCAACCCTGTCTATTTTTTTTTCAGAATTTTTCTGAGTTCTCTACCAACTGAGCTATTATGAGCATCTTACCACTCCAATATTTAATAGACCGTTTCAATGGGATTCACTAGTCTGATGTCGCCCAGCAACGACGATCAGCGTGGTTCTAAACAAAGAAAATTGGTACTTTTTATTCTTCATCCTGGCTAAAACTTTTTACATGTCATTTGATCAGAATGTATAAAAGTCAAAACATGATCTTATTTATAATGCTTTTCTCCTCTGGATACACTTTTATGCTCGTCGGATAAATGTTTCATGAGGGCGTCCGTCATTGTTCCGATTATTTAGAGCCAGTTACTAAGTCATTACGAGGGAATTGACGTCATGACTGTTGAAGCCAATTGAAGCAATCAATAGATGGTCTATGGAAATTTAACGACTTTCATGTGAAACGATGAGTAATACCTATAGACAGAATAGTAATATGATGTTATACCATGGGTCGAAGCGTCAGCATACTATCGACGTTTCGGTGTTTTCCTGTATCAGGAGACAAGTTAAGTTATGGAAAACACATTCTTTATTAATAAACAAAAAGTATTATAACTGCTTCCAAAAAGAACAGTATACCAAACACGGAACGTTTCTGAGTAAAATCCTTTCTTCAGCCAACAAAAAGAAAAATCATTTTTAAAAACTTAGAACACATTACTTAAAACCCCCGATACAGGGCCTATGCACATCCTTTCTCTCCTGTCTACCCGGGTTTTTAATTAATGTATTTATTTTAAAACTGGTTTGTTTTTGTTTTTGTTTTGTTTTGTTTTTTGTTTTATTTCTTGGCTTAAGCAGTGTTTAGAGCCAGCAATGTTCCCTTTTTTGTTTGTTTTTTCTTTTCTTTTTACTTGGGTTGGGGGGGGGGGGTTTGAAGTTGTTATATTAATTTTTGTGTATTACTTGTTACAGTCCACAGCTTCTAGCAGCTTATAGTCTCACTTCTTTATTAATACATATTATGTTTCCCCTTCACGTTACATGTAACCTATTTGCCTCGTGCCAAAAGCTTATCCGGCCTCTATTCACGGTCTCCATGTTTCCCCATGGTCTGTTCTTACCTGACCTCATGCCATCGCCCAGTAGCTGCATTCCACTCTTTCTCCCAATATACCTGCCATTTTTTACACATTTTGATTGAACCAGCATCAAATCTTCTCGAGGGAAATTCCTCCCTGCACAGGTGGTGTGCACAACAGACATCCTTATCTCAACCCCCCCCCCCCCCCCCCCAACACACATAATATTACATCTATGAGTAGAGGCGCAAACTAAGTTGACCTATGGAAGCATGTGCATTACGTCTACCGAACTTCCTCAGTAATGTCTTATACTGGACTGTTGTTCTCTTTTACTCACGCCAACATTCCATAAAAAGGGCAATGTCCGTTATGCGATGTCATTTCCCATTATCCGGCACTATGTTTGCACATGTTTATGATGTATTATACATGTATTATGTTTTGTAAATTATTCTCATCATTTTCTCACATTTGTGTATATATTATGTGTGTGCGCGTGTATAATGTGTACGTACGTGCGTGATTACAGTTTTTAAGAATGAGTAAACGAGAGAAAAGGAGTGGATGTTCAAGATGTTCAAGTGGGTGTAAATGACGAAGAGGTAGTGTTTGCCATAACTGTTTATAGACAAATGAAATACATACGAAGTGACGGTGATATGTAGATGAAATGGTGCAATTGATGATGATGATGCCCCCCTGATGATGATGATGATGATGATGATGATGATGATGATGATGATGATGATGATGATGATGATGATGATGGGGATAGTACTAAATGAGCACGACGATGTTTGTGTTGCTACTGATAATGGGCGATTTTGATCGGAGCTACACGATGATAACGATGACGACGACGATGACAATGACGCGGTGACGACAGTGATAGCAACGACGCTGATAAAAATGACAATGGTGACACTGAATACAAGGATGGCGGTTGTAATGACGAAGCTGGTGATTGCTAATATAAACTCAACCATATTGATGAGTTAATTTCAATACCAATTCATTTGACTAACAATGCAAAATTATACAATGAAATGGATTTAAGTTCCTTTGCGTCAATGTGAATAGTGTTCGAGACAAAGAGTGTAGTTGTGCAGGAGAGGTATTCAATCAATCTAAAGGTTACATAATACCCCCATCTCCCTCATCTTATATCAAAAGACACAGAATAAATTGTTTACATAAATATGTACACTGTAAGATTTCCCCCCCCCCCCCCCCCCCCCCAGGTTACTTACAGGCTCCGATTTACAGGCAAAATAATAATGTGCTTTCCGGCAGTACGTATCGAGTATCGTGGTCTAGGTTGTCATGTGTAGAAATACACAATTTAACATCCATAAAGTAGCAAACGATTTCATCACACTAGTACCAAAACACACACACACACACAAACACACATCCCATTTATTTTATCGTTTTCCAATTTCAGGCTCGATCTTTCCTCCAAGCAGCCTTTGTGATGGCACCTCACCTTTATGAGCCCCACTACAACTTTGCTGCTCTTGCTGATCAGGTAAGAAAATAATTTAAACAGAATCTCTCTCTCTCTCTCTCTCTCTCTCTCTCTCTCTCTCTCTCTCTCTCTCTCTCTCTCTCTCTCTCTCTCTCTCTCTCTCTCTCTCTTCTCTCTCTTCTCTCTCTCTCTCTCTCTACTATCTATATCTCTCATCTCATTATTATATATATATATATATATATATATATATCTCT
>NC_088360.1:67398378-67420878 GCF_034508935.2 Berghia stephanieae | reverse complement strand
CTAGGACAGGACTGTCCTGGGACAGTCCTGTCCCAAATCTGTAACATATAGAATTTAGAGGAATCTTCCGCACCTATTGGGACGGGACAAAACAGTCCCGTTGTGTCCCAAGCCGTTGTGAAATGCTACAAAATCAACGGGACAGGACTGTCCCAGTCCCGTGTTCATATCGTTTGTGATAGTAGAAAAATATAGCAGACTTCCGCACTAGGACAAAAAAGTCCCAGACTTGGCGGCGCCGTGTCAAAATTGAAATGCCTGTCTTTATTTTCTGCATCCCTACTACTACTGCTACTACTACTACTACTACTACTACTACTACTACTACTACTACTACTACTACTACTACTACTACTACTACTACTACTACTACTACTATTTCTACTGTTGCTTCTGCTGCTGCTAATGCCACTAATATATTAATACCTACATCCCTTACAATTTGTATTTATTTCCAATTCCATTGTATTTATTTTCCAACAATAGTCCACACTTTATTTTAGTTCACTGTCTTCTATACTGCATTACACAGTTCCTACCCGCCTCCCCTCTTTTGACATAATTAAGTACGCACTTTTATAAATTTCTATTGCTCTGTTTTAATTCGCGCTTCCTATCAAAGTAGGATACAATTTCTGCCCATCAATGTTTTTGTTTACGCATCTTAACAACGCCACTACCACATTATCTCATTCGCCTGTAGTTTTTAATTCATCATGTGTTGTTGATGAAGGGGAAACCCGAAACGTCCATTTTATCTCTTTTCGTATAGTAAACTGAAGCTTACATTCAATTTCACAGTTATGATTTATTTATTTATTTCAATTCTGAATATAAAAAAGAAAGAACAATTCAAAAAATAATTCTATGTGATGAAACCACGTACAGAAGGCATAGCAACATAAACATTTTCGGCAATTTAAAAACGTATGTTTATAAATATAATTTAAGAAGTGTCACACTTTGTGACACAGCAGTAACGTGTCTAAAACCGGTCGCACATCTATTCGGTACCTTGTGGGAGCAATTATCTTTATCGTTATTTATTTCGGGAATTTTCAATAAAAATATTTTTAAGTAAGTCCTTCTCAGCCACTTGGACTCATTGTAAGACAAATTAATTCCTTTAGAGCCTTGTAGCCAATGGTACAGGAGTTATCCCGGTTTCAATAGCGTGAAGCGGACAATTAACGTATTTGTTTGAAAACCTTTGAACAGGACGCTAGTCTATCGCAGATTACTATCCCAGCTTGACAGGTACCCTTTTACACCTGAATGGAGTGAGTGATTGGAGTAAATTTTCTTGCTCTAGAAAGTACAAATTGGCTTCGGCGGAATCGAACACAGAACCTCTGAGTGCAGAGTACAACGCGCTAACCATGGGCCTACTTGCCTCCTAAGCTTATAAATCCGGAACTTATCCATGTTGCTGTAGCGTTAAGCAGACAGATAACAGTTTAAAATTTAAAAAAAAATAAAATTCCCTTTTTCATCCCATAGGGGAAATTTTTCTCGAAGGTCTATTACAAGGGAAGACTGGAATAACCCGGGCGTCAGCCGCAATGCAGCGCGGCAAATTGAGCTAGGGCGAGGTATAACCCAGGCGTTAGCCGCAGTGCAGCGCCGCAAATTGAGCTAGGCGAGGTGACTTACTCAAGGCAACACAGCGCATCAGCGGGTGATCGAACTGATGCCTTTCGGGTACGAAGCAAAGACCGTACCACCGAGCTATGCTGACTTTCTATTATCCTCTTGAATGATACTAGTCCGTCAAAGATTACTTTCATCAGCCAACCGGTACTCATTTGCACCTGGGTAAAATGAGGTGATTCCAAGAAAGTCATGTTAAGATAAGATCGGAGATCACCATAGAGTCTACGGAATTGACCCTTGAGCAATCTTTGGGTCATTAAAGGATGCACCCAATATTGTTTTCTCTTTCAATTTGTCTTTTTTTTTCCACGTAGTAAAGCACAGAAATATGCAACCTCTATTTCATCCATTACTAGTAGTAGTAGTAGTAGTAGTAGTAGTAGTAGTAGTAGTATAGTAGTAGTAGTAGTAGTAGTATAGTAAGTAGTGGTAGAAGAGGTGGTAGTTGTAGTGGTGGTAGTAGTAGTAGTAGTAGTAGTAGTAGTAGTAGTAGTAGTAGTAGTAGTAGTAGTAGTAGTAGTAGTAGTGTTGTTGTTGTTGTTGTTGTTGTAGATGTAGTAGTGTAATAGTAGAAGTAGTGTAGTAGTAGTTAGTAGTAGTAGTAGTAGTAGTAGTAGTAGTAGTAGTAGTAGTAGTAGTAGTAGTAGTAGTAGTAGTAGTAGTAGTAGTAGTAGTAGTAGTAGTAGTAGTAGTAGTAGTATAGTAGTAGTAGTGTAGTAGTAGTAGTAGTAGTAGTAGTAATGTAGTATGTAGTAGTAGTGTATTAGTATTGTAGTAGTATCTTGTGTAGTAGTAGCAGCAGCAATAATTTTACTCTTGCTATAAGAATATTTCATGATTAATAAATCTTATGTAAAACAAATCCCATTGTACAGTGTAAAAAATCATTATCGTTGTCGTATCTTATGTTGATTCATAAAATGTGAATTATTAGAGTTGTACCAAGGACTTATTTTTTAACTTATTAATTTATAATTCAAACTATTAACTAACTAATCTATTAATTAGAAGATTTAGCATTATTATTATCACCATTATAATTATTATTATTATTATTATTATTATTATTATTATTATTATTATTATTATTATTATTATTATTATTATTATTATTATTATTATTTTATTATTATTATTATTATTATTATTATTATTATTATTATTATTATTATTATTATTATTATTATTATTATTATTATTATAAGTAGTAGCAGCAGCAGTAGTAGTAGTAGTAGTAGTAGTAGTAGTAGTAGTAGTAGTAGTAGTAGTAGTAGTAGTAGTAGTAGTAGTAGTGGTAGTATTAGTAGTAGTAGTATTATTACTATCATTATTACTATCATTGTTTGCCTTGCTTTATTATTCATTTTATTTACTTGATTGGTTGATGAAAATATTATATTCTTGTAAGAATTATATGGACAATTGCCTACAAATAAACTTTTGAATCTTGTAAAAAAAATTTAAAAATAATGCATTCGCGCAGGTGTGTCCCGGGACAGTCCTGTCCTAGTGCGGAACCCCTTTTGAATAGAAGTTTTCTCCAGCGGGACAGGACAAATTTGTCCTGGGACAGTTTTGTCCTAGTGCGGAAGGAGTCTTACGTGGGTTATAAAGTATACCACACGGGTCGAAAATCGGACAGACGTGCAATGTGCAGACAGACAGACACTCATCAATCTCGTTTTCCACCGAACATTTCTCTTATGTATTTGTCAAAAGCATTAGGACATACTACATACAGTGAATGCATGATTCAGTTTTTATCTTGAAGGCTATGTTTACATTAAATATTAAGAGCAAATAATCGTTAGCTTAAGTGCCACTCGAAATAGTGCAATGGCTGTAAAAGAAATGAGAAATGCCGTCTCGAAAATGGTTTACTATTTACGTTAAAGAGGAGGGTGAAAATGGTGATGATAATGCTTCTTTTGTTTTTGTTTCCAATGTTGACTCTATTTTCTCTTCTTTTTTTTTTTATTTTATTTTTTTTTTTTTTTTTTGAGTTTTGTTTGGGCTTACTGTTTAGTGTTTTGATTGTTGCTTTTTTCCCCTTTTGAATGCTGCTTTTTATTTGTTTCTTATTATAATATACCTACATAGTACGTCTGATTGATGTTAAATTTCTCAGGTTGGTAAGATGATGGTCCACGAGAGGTGCTAATTTGCCATGAGTCATGTAATTTGTCATGTCCCCAGGAGGAATGTCACGGCTATTATCCTTACACTTGTTGTTATCGTTGTCATTGTCTTATTATTAGCATTATTATTATTGTTGTGGGTGCCTGGACAGTGTGGACGGTAGTTGGAAGGCGGGCAGTTGATTAAGGCGGACAGCAAGTAGTAGACAGTAAGTAGTATGTGTAGTAGCAGGACAGTGATGATCAGGGTCACTCGGAGGCCAAGACTACTATCGCCTTGTTGCTGTTGTTGTTGTCTTCATCTCTCCGGCACGTAGTTGTCTAAGATGGTGGTCGCAGAGGCTGTCTTCGTCATCCCATTCACATCATTTAATCTATGCGCGTCCTTGTCAAAGGAAATGTTACGCACTGTGGGATTTTACACTGCGTTATCTTTCAAGGTCAATATATATTAGTCACCTTTTGCTACAAGCCAACTCTTTCTATATATAGCGAACCCTTTCAAAATTAATATTAATTATTGATTTGATTTTTTATTTTAATTTCTTTTTGGTGGGGAATGGGGAAGGTGGGGGACGGGGGGGGGGGGTCAAATTTATGACGGTACCGGACAAGTTCCTCAATTTTCTGTATATTTTTGTTTAAAGTACCAGTGGTACCAAGTCGAATCAAATATTTTTTCACCTCGTCACTTCTCTATAATAAGCTTTCAGTGAATGTTTTTGTATGGATAAGCTGTTTAAGTCAAAGATGCTGACGTTTCCAAAAATAATACTTATGTGCAAAACCTGACTTAGCACAACGTTTCGATTTTATTATTTTTTTTAAAAGATTTTTATGTACAATAGTGGTCTTAAAAAAAAAAAAAAGAAAAGAAAGGAAAAAGTCATCAATCCCCAGCACAGCCAAAAGATCGTTGTGTTATAGCAGTCCTTGGTCCCAGTCACACCCTCGTCCATTCAATTCACATAGTCTAAACATGCTCTGGTGTGAAAAGAAAATAGATCAATAGCCCTGTATACACAACCACGTGTGTCTATGAATAAAAGCATTTTCCCACAAAATAAAGCTTACTGGAGCTTTTGGAATGAAAGACTCGGGGTGAAATTGAAGGACATATTCTATTCTTTGTTATTTATTCTATTCCTCTATCATAGATACACGTAGAAATAAAATTGTGTATTTTTTATGTCCATTTTTTCTTCTTATTATTTTTTGTACTCGATGTCTGGTTTGTTTGTTTGTTTTATATAAACTATCAACAATGTATCGATTGTGGCGATCTATTGATGCAATGCGTGTTAGTCAAATCTATCCACCATATGAATCGTACCAATACACAAGACTATTCACTTCACTTAAAGTCTTCCGCTTTCGATGTCATCCGACTTCCAAGCTTCGGCCCTTCCTCTTATTCTTATGGTGAAGATTCTCCAATTGTATCTGTCTTGTGTCTTTCTTTTTTTTCCCCTGATATTTGATAGCTCTTCCAGTGTGATGTATTTTCGTCATGAAGTTGTTTCAAATCGTTATTGATAGTGCGTGAGAAAACTATAAAACTATATTTTATCTGTAAATTTAAACGTTTCTAGTCATATAGATGGATTATAGTGAGTCCAGCTAGTGGTATAGATAGAACGAAGTTGACGTCACTCAGGTTTTTGTTATTATTATTTTTTTTTTTTTTTGCCTTCCATATTTATGAGTAATCGTTACTAAATTGTATTAACCAGACTATAAACGTTTAGGTTACACAGAGTTTTGTGTGATGGTCCGTTATATTTCCGGATGGTAATGTTGCGAGTATCTTAGCCAAGCGCACAACATCTATTTAAAAAAAAATGATAACTAAGAGTAGAGTGACATCTTCATTCGTGCTATTGATGCTATGCGATTGGCAAAAAAGCTCACAACATTTGACCAGCCAGATATAACGTACCAACACACAAAACTATGTGTAACCTTAAATGTTTATAGTCTGAATGATACAATTTAGTGAGAACTAATCACAATTACGGCTGGCTAGAAACAATAACAAAGAGCTGTCGATTTGATTAATTACTTGGAATGAATGGAGTTGATGTCTCTCACTTCTTTGATATTGTTTTTGAAACGCCAGTTGAGTGATATATTATCAATATCTCTAAACTAATTATCTTAATTAAATTATAAACGTTAAAAAAAAATTATGCCCTTCCGCCACGACATCATAAGATATCGTCCCCTAGGCATTCCACGAAGGAATACAGATAATTCATCAAACAAGATGTCTGATGTCAACAGGAATCACCCATGATGTCCAAGTGAGCAAATTGGGAATTAATGATATTGCTCAAGGAAAAAAAGAAAGTGCCTGAAGCGGGGCTCGAACCCGGGACCTTCCGGGTCTCAGTGCAATGCCTTAACCCCCCCCCCCCCCCCCCCCCCATCTCTTCTCCCTCTCTCTTTCTTTTCGACTCTCTCTCTCTCTCTCTCTCTCTCTCTCTCTCTCTCTCTCTCTCTCTCTCTCTCTCTCTCTCTTCTACTTTTTTCTAACTTCCTGCAATTCAATGCCTCGCACACCAATCAAACACAAACACGTACGTTTATACACATGTATAAATTAAATTTAAAACACGAGACTTCATTCACCCTCATTCATAAAAACGCAATTAATTACAAAATCATAGCAGGGCTGAGTGAGATTATTCATCTGTTAACAAAATTGGGTTTGAGAGAGTGGGAGAATGAGATTGAGAGTGAACAAAATTCGACTTATAAATGCAAAACCCAAATTCGATTTCTCACTGTGGACGGAGTCCGTCGACTATAAATGTTTTGAGAAGCATTTTGAAATAACATCTCTCCGTGCCCAAGTAAATAGCGCCACTGAGTTCTCTTACAGCGTCGACCCATTTTTTGTCTCTTACTAGATACTAAGACGATTGTAATTATGTTCAAGATTTATTCAGCGCTTGAATTAGGTATAAATCATGTGTTGATTGACTTGTCATCCCCTTCACTGAACGGGCAGTTGTGTTTGTTAATTAATTATAATAATATAGGATGCTGGTCTGCGGTAAGATAAAAGAGATCCTGGAACCCATTCGACAAGGGGGGGGGGGGGGGGGGGGGGGGGGGGGGGGGGGGGGGGGGGGGGGGGGGGGGGGAATCCAGATAAAATCGGAACAAAACCGCTGTAACTCACTATGATATGCCACACTTCCTTAAAAAGTATATTATAGTTAGTCACGTAATTTATTTTATATTACTTCTACCTTTTTAAAGCAAGGCTTACTTTTTTTTTCATGTCCGTTTCTTCTTTTTTTTTTTTTTTCTTAGAAATGCCACACACATTAAAATTAAATGATTGTTTACAAACATTATAATAAGCCCACCGTCGACTTAAAACTACCACCATACATTCCGTATCAATGACCTCATGTACTTAATTAAAATGTGCATTTTTTATGGCGCGTCGAACTGGTGGGTATTTTATTTATATGTATATATTAAAATTGAGTGAATGCATAATCTACCAAAATCAGTCCCTCGATTGACATGACTTCAAAGAACGGTCCAAACGGGAAATTGTGGCTTGTTGCTTTAATGAATTGTTTGACTTTGTGTTTTGTTCATTCGAAGAAACCATTGAGACCATCCCCCCCCCCCCCCCCCCCACACACACACCCAAAAAAAGAGGTGTTTACACGTGTGCGCTGCCCTGAATAGTGTTCATTGTATTGGACACACCTAAGGGACAGAATAATAATTATGTAATAAACGCATTCACCTTTTTAAGATCTTTTTAGTCTCAATTTCAGCTCACAACATTTTGGGAGTAGATTACACCAAAATCAACAACATCAGTTTATTTACATGAATATATGTTTGATCACCTCTTGTTTACTAGATTGAGCTGATATTGATACTATGCGTTTAGCTTAAAAACTCATAACATCCACCAGCCGGATATAACGATGACTACGATGTTACTAGTGTGCATATGTGTGAGGGTGTATTCTATGCCAATATATTATTATGTTATATGTATATGTACTCAATGATATTGTATTGTTATAAATGTGTAACCAAATGACAAATTGCCTTTATTTTGAGAACAATAAAAATATATTATTATTATTATTATTATTATTATTATTATTATTATTATTATTATTATTATTATTATTATTATTATTAACGTACCAAAACACAAAACGAATGTATAACCTTAAACATTTATAGTCTTATTATAAAATTTAGTGAGAACTACTCATAAAAACGGATGGCTCAAAACAATAGCAAAGAGCTGAGTGGTGTCAAAATCGTTCCTTTTATATATTGATATTATAATCTTCACAAAGAAAGAAATGTGTTACTCCCTTCAAGACAAATATCATGGCAAACCCAGTCGCTCAATAATATCTGGTAATATTTACAAATGTGGGGATCTCATGTGTCCGAAAAAGGTCTAGAGAGAATCTGGTGAGAAGTGATCGCGTCTATGCGTAGCCATCGTTATGTTATAGCCTGATACTGAAATCCAAAAGGACTGGCAGTTTGACGTCATTAGTGAGTTGTCGTTAGTAGAGCTCATGGAAACAAGTCATTTCATTGGTTGAACTATTGAATTCAACTCACGATTTGTTTTCTTTTGTAGCAAAAGACTGGCATTTTGACGTCATTTTTTGGTCAGTATCAGGCCATAACTTTACGAAGGCCACGGTCTATGACCGTCTGAAGACGATAACTGTTGAATGACGTCAACCGCAAACTCTCTACAAATTTTACCTTTTCTGGTTAATGGTGCTGTGCGTTTAGCCAAAAAACTATCAACATCCGCCAGCTGGATATACGTACCAACTTTGGAAACAAGGTGTAACATTGAACATTTATAGTCTGATTGATAGAATTAAGTGAGAAGTAATCATAAAAATGGCTGGCTAAAAGCAATAACAAAGAGCCGAGTAGTGTTAATTTCGTTCCGTCTATGCAAAGATATGTATATATAATATATAATATATATATATATATATATATATATATATATATATATATATATATATATTATATATTTTAGAGTGTTGGTGGGTACTTGTAGGTACCAAAGTGCTCGATAATGGTGGTTAGAGCTAATATATAATGCAAATTTTCACTCACATTTTATTGGCCGAGACGACTCGTTTCTGTGTTTTTTACACTTCTTCAGTCGGCGTAATCCATTGTAATGTCCGTAGAAAGTTTTGGAGTAAGAACTTTCTACGGACATTACAATGGATTACGCCGACTGAAGAAGTGTAAAAAACACAGAAACGAGTCGTCTCGGCCAATAAAATGTGAGTGAAAATTTGCATATATATATATTATATATATATATATATATATATATATATATATATATATATATAATATATATGTGTGTGTGTGTGTGTGTGTGTGTGTGTGTGTGTAAAATTGTTATCTATTTTATTATTTAAAAAATGAATAGAGCATCTGGCAGTGTCGCTAACTTGATGGTTCCACCAATGCACAATGTCGTTTCGGTTTGTTTGGTAGAGGTTTTGTTTATCTCCGACCATAACATTTGAACCAAATTTATAATTGGATTCATGCTCAAATATCTATTGTATTGTAAAACATTTTTGGATTCCCGCTGACTGAATTATAAAAGCCCTCATGTTTTATTTTAGAAATATGTGCCACCATCATTATTTTAATGCTTGGAAAGCTGGTGCATTATTAGATGTTCGATGTAATAAAAATTGCTTGACTATTAAAATTGCACCATTAATAGTTGTGCATAAATCAAGGTGATTATGCTTTCTGTGTCATTAGTAAAATACGCAATTGACTTACTTATTGCGAATGACAACGCTACATTCAAATAACAAAGTTGGCACCGTAGGTAATAAGTACATGAGGTCATTGATACGGAATGTATGGTGGTAGTTTTAAGTCGATGGTGGGCTTATTATAATGTTTGTAAACAATCATTTAATTTTAATGTGTGTGGCATTTTTAATAAGAAAAGAAAAACGGACATGAAAAAAAAGTAAGCTTTGCTTTAAAAAGGTAGAAGTAATATAAAATAAGTTACGTGACTTACTATAATATACTTTTAAGGAAGTGTGGCATATCATAGTGAGTTACAGCGGTTGGTTTTGTTCAGATTTTATCACGAACCCCCCCCCCCCCCCCCCCCCCCCCCCTTTGTCGAATGGGTTCCAGGATCTCTTTTATCTTACCGCAGACCAGCATCCTATATTATTATAATTAATTAACAAACACAACTGCCCGTTCAGTGAAGGGGATGACAAGTCAATCAACACATGATTTATACCTAATTCAAGCGCTGAATAAATCTTGAACATAATTACAATCGTCTTAGTATCTAGTAAGAGACAAAAAATGGTCGACGCTGTAAGAGAACTCAGTGGCGCTATTTACTTGGGCACGGAGAGATGTTATTTCAAAATGCTTCTCAAAACATTTATAGTCGATAGACTCCGTCCACAGTTAGAAATCTAATTTAGGTTTTGCATTTTTAAGTCGAATTTTGTTCACTCTCAATCTCATTCTCCCACTCTCTCAAACCCAATGTTGTTAACAGATGAATAATCTCACTCAGCCCTGCTATGATTTTGTAATTAATTGCGTTTTTATGAATGAGAGTGAATGAAGTCTCGTGTTTTAATCTATATATTGTGTATAAACGTACGTGTTTGTATTTGATTGGTGTCCTGGGCATTGAATTGCAGGAAGGTAGAAAAAAGTGGGAGAGAGAGAATGAAAGAAGTGGGGTGGGGGAGAGAGAGAGAGAGAGAGAGAGAGAGAGAGAGAGAAAGTCGAAAAGAAAGAGAGAGAGAGAGGGAGAAGAGATGGATGCATATATTGTGCATAGATATAGATGAGTATAATGTGTATGTGTCTGTCTGTCTGTCTATCTGTATGTATGTGTGTGTGTTTGTGTGTGTATGTAAATATATGAGAGACGTAGAGAGATAGAGAGATTTACGTGTGTGTGTGTGTGTGTGTGTGGTGTGTGCGTGTATGTATGTATGTTTGCGTATATGCCTGCATGACCAAATAGTATGCCCAGATCGATATAATAAGTGCAACAGGAGATCTATCCACGGACTAGGAGCCCTTCTCACTAATCTGTGGATCTATCTAACAAACCAAAAAGAAAAAAAACATTAGAAAATAACAAAACAAAGAAAAGAAAAACAACAAATAAAAACAACCCCCCCCCCCCCCCAAAAAAAACAACAAAAAAACAAAGCAAACAAACATAAAGACCACCACCACCACCAACAACAACAACATCATCATAATAATAAAATGAAATACAGTCTTTTTAATGTATCTATGCATAAATTATATTCTAGTATTGCATTGGTTGTTTATAAATTACATGATCACAAATAAAAAGACACTTTTATCCGAGTCCGATGCACTTCACAAAGTTTCATATCTGAGCTCAATTAAAACTTGGGTTTTTGTGCATGAATTGACAGTGCATTTATAAATTGCCATACATTTTGTTGTTTAAAAATTGATGAGGCTGATAACGCCACATTGTTATTCGGACCCCTATTGATTGGAGAAGAGATAGCATGAACGCATAGCACAACGGCTATCATAGAGGCATGTTTATCACTAAAGAACTAAATAGGCATGGATCAGGGAAGAATACTGGAGAGAAAAAAAAAAACACAAAGAAACCAAAATCCAAAACAAAACAATATAAAATGAATAACAAAGCAAAAGCGAAACGAAACAAAAAGCAGTGATATTAACTTTTTTTTTTTTTGAAATAGCCAAACACACAAACTCTCTCTCTCTCTCTCTCTCCCACAATCACGCTCTCTCTCTCTCTCTCTCTCTCTCTCTCTCTCTCTCCACACACACACACACACACACACACACACACATACACACACACTACTGGGTAGACAGGGGGATCAGGAAAAAATCTCGACTACACCTGGGCTCGATCTCGGTCCCTTTGAGTGAGAAGCGAGTGCTCTACCAACTGAGCCATCGGGACCCCGTGCGCACCTAGCAGCTAGGTTTATCTAATTGTGTTTTTCTTAAACAAAACCATTTAGAATCAAAGGAGGAAAATGTGTATTGTCATCTTAGATTATTACCATTTGCTAAAAAGATAAAGTCTCAAAAACTAATGGACTAAGAGCATTAAAAATAATTCTGTTAATAGATAGGTGATTATATTATCTGAAAACGTACACAAACTTTTTTGAGATTCTTTAAAAATGTCTTTAGATAGAGTTATGCACGCACAGTTTATATACATATATATATAATGTAAATTTTCACTCACATTTTTTTGGCCGAGACGACTAGTTTCTGTGTTTTTTACACTTCTTCAGTCGGCGTTGCAATGATGATTCGACATTGTAATGTTCGTAGAAAACTCCAAACTAAAGTTGTTTCGTTGTGTAGTGGTGATTAGTTTTGATGTGTATTGTGATGTGCTCTCATGTTTATATTATGAGTGTGTGTGTGTGTATGTGTGTGTATGCGTGTAGGTGTGTTGTGTGTTGTGTTATATATATATATATATATATATATATATATATATATATATATATATATATATATATATATATATATCCTTTCTTTAAAAAATATAGCATTGTGGAGAACATTGTGCTTATTTGAGTCAATAAAAAAATTGATACGTCGCACAACTCTACTGAAAGATTTGAAAATTAGAAATGTATTTTTTACAGATAGATAAACAGATAACTTGATTTCCTTTATAATTTAAAGTCAGTTTGAAAGTTCGTTGAGTCAAACAGATATCATAAAATATGTACCGACGACAAGACCAGATTCTCAAAATCAACTAATTTTGACACTGTAAAAAGTTGTCAATTTGCGTCATCTATTTATGACATCAAGTATTATTATTACTTCCGTTGTGTTGTTGATTTAGCGGTGATCAGTGTTGTTATGTAGTAGTATGTTCTAATTGCGTGTATGTTTGTGTGTGTGTGTGTGTGTGTGTTGTGTGTGGTGTATACATGTGTGTGTGTTGGCATTTTTCAGCAAATCGTGGCATTCATAGTGATATTATTCACTTGATCACATGAAGGTATTTCAGTCGCCATTTTCATTCTTTTTTTACTATTAGGGTTAGCTCGAGATCGAAGGATTTTTTTTCTATTAGGGTTAGTCATAAGTCTTAGTAAAGGTGCTAGGATGTTTGTTTTTCCATAAGTTAAGTAAAGGGGAGACATTCCGAAAGCTCCTATATCCCCAGTATTCTTTAAATTTGTATTATCACCGTTGATATTTTGTCAGGCATTTATTTATTAAATTTGTCATTATATAGAAGTATTTTTAAAACTCTAGAACAAACCTTGATAGATTTGTGAAAGTTTAAAATTTCCTAATTTGACCATTGTTTTGATTTTCGGCCGTTATTTTGATTTGTTAAGTATTGAAAGGTAGTGCAAAGCAGTCCGAGAGTTGTTTTATTCAATTTGTCATCATTTTTTCTATTAGGGTTACCTCGAGATCGGAGGATATTTTTTTTCTATTAGGGCTAGTCATAAGTCTTAGTAAAGATGACAATTAACAAGTCTCAGGGGCAGACATTAAGCAAGGTGGGGATTTTCTTACTACAACCGGTATTCACACACGGACAACTGTATGTTGCTGTGTCACGGGTCAGAGGCTATAGTGGCTTACACTTCATGTTGGGCCACACAGAAAAATCAACCGAAGATATACCAAATTACACAGACGACGTTGTTTACCAATCTGCCCTCATTAAATGATGGTGAGTACAGTATCGAATGAAAATAGTTCTTTCCCCGCGAAATTGCGGGCTTTTTACTAGTAATATATATATATATATATATATATATATATATATATATAATATATATATATATATTGTGTGTGTGTGTATGTATGTATTAACCCACGATGCTCCTATATTTTACATTCATAATAACGACAGTTGAATAATTTTAAAGCATTCTATTTTTATAGACGCTCTCGTCTAATGATTGTATGACGAGCATATTATTGCGATTTACCGATTGCCGTTGGTGCCTGTGACTGCTTGAATTTGCCTTTTATCAATAAAAAGAATAATGAAGAGAATATGCTATTTATGGTATTGTTGGGTCTTTTCTCATAACCAAGAATCACCCACCATTCGTATTTAATTTATCGTCATTACCTTTACAATTGAAATAGATATACACAACATTAATTCTACTCCGGTCATGCCTCAGAGATCAAACTGGTTTTTCAATTTTATTTGACAAAAGATGGGTGGATAGATAGTGTACAGCCATGGATTCTTTATGATTATGCCTTTTCATATGAGGTGACAATATAAACATGGAACCCTAAGAATGTCTCATAACTTTCTTTAAAATGCATCAAAGCGCTTTACAGGGGGTCCCTGACCAACAGCAACACGTAACATTAACATGTAGAACAAAACATGACGCCTGTCAGGCGGTATTACAATTTTTTTCCGGACAGAGACAACGCTGTTAACGGTCAGGTACTCATTTTACACCTGAGTACGGTGAGAGAATGTGAGTAAAGATCCTTTTCCAAGGACTCAACTATGCGCCGATCGAGGCTCGAACTCAAGACCTTCCGATCCGAAAGCGAGTGTCATACCACTTGACCACATAGCCGCACACTTGCGGCGGCCATTTACGAAATCTGAGAGCCTTCCTCTAAACATCTGACCTCAGAAGACGGCCATCCATATCGAAATTCCATTGTCGCATTTAACATATTTCCACCCAGATTCATCGGCTACAATCTCAAATAGTTTTACGTTCTTGTCATTGTGGACAAACGATACTCTTTTAAAAAGAATAAATGTAATTCAACCTTAACCATTCGGTCAATTCTTTTCATATCTCTCTGAAATACAGTCTTTTTATCTCAGCTGAAGCATGCACGAAATGTCCTTAGGAAGAGAGTCGACCACATGCTATACTAAAAATGATAACTTTGTCACAGTAATAAAGAAGGTTCGTAGATATTATGGAGAGAGGGATACAATGTCGGACAAAAACGGAGATCCCCAGGCGACAATATAGAATGACAGTCAAAGTGATGACTCCCAGACAAAACAATAATATTGTTCAAGTCCCATATCCTATTGGTGGCTTGAAAGTCAAATCTTGTCAAAACGGCTTGATGCTCTCCGTTTAGGTAAAATACTCACTACACCCGCCAACCAAATTAAACATACCAACACACAAAACTGTGTGTAACCTTTGACGCTTATTGATGCTGTGCGTTCCTGCTTTGCAATTCTAAAAGCTCGATTATAACGTACCAACATACAAAACTTTGTGTAACCTTAAACGTTTATAGTCTGATTGATAGAATTTAAAAAGGTTGGCTAAAAGCAATAACAAAAAGCTGAATGACGTTAATTTTGTTTTATCTATATTATATAAAGCGAAGTTGACGTCACTCATGTCTTTGTTGTTTTTTGACATCCATGTTTGTGAGTAATTCCCACTGAACTGTATTAACCTGACTATAAATGTTTAAGGTTACACATAGTTTTGTGTGTTGGTCCGTTATCCTTCTGGATGGCAATGTTATGAGTTTCTTAGCCAAGCGCACACTTTCTATTTTCTCTTTGATATCATTTACTGAAAACGTATCACTAACAAGTTGTCTAACTAATATTAACAAAGGCGCCGTCTTCATTCCTTCTATTGTACAAACCAACTCAAAAATGTGAGAGTCTGAATCTGAGGACCATTAAATGGCCCTAGTCCGTTATGTTCTTTCATTTATTTATCATGTTTCTTGTTTTGAGAAGGCACTCGAGTTACCTTCCATTTGTATTTATTACTTCTCTTGTATTCTATTTCTGCCATTACTGCTGGGGTACGTCCCGTTGTAGTCTAGTTTTGTCAATATTATATTAATATTACCGATTTTTAAAAAAAAATGGTTAAGGTGAGTGGTTTTCTCATGTGGAAAAGGAATGAAGGAATTGTTTCTAGCGATTTTAAAACTATTTGAAGTATTTATTCCTAAAATTTAAGAAAAGGTGAACATCACAGTCGACTCTCTCTTTTCCAATTTTATTGACAAAGCATTTCAATAATTTTGTCCCACTGCTCTCAATTTTCATTTGTGGGAAATCTACACAATGCATCGACAAGACTCATAATGTTTGATATCATGGAGAAACATAAACATTAAGATTACTTTTTGAAAATTATATTCCTCTATGTTCGCGTGTTTATTTTATGAGCCTATACACTACATTTAGATTAGATCAGCGCCAGGAAATAAAGAGGACGAAGGAGACATCTTCAAATGGGGAATATAAGTATAGATACCAAGAGCTTTGAATGTGTCGGCATGTCTAATCTAAGACTACCTACTTTAAAAAGTGCCACTGAAACAAATGATATATCTACGTTAAAATAAAAATAGTGATTTCTATTGACTTTAGACATTTCTATTATGTCACAATTATGACACAAGTTCGTTCAGAAAACAATTAACTTGGGGTGTGTTTTGCTCAACGATTATAACGTTAATAACCTGACACGTCTCTATCATTATATTGCCCTCTGAAATCAAATCGTAATGACTGGAAAGGCCATTTTTGTTGTTGTTGTAGTTGTGTATCCAACACCCATTCATTACTCACACATTGTTGCCATGTTAGCGATATTTTGGGCACTTCAAATGGACTCCTCGTCCTCTTTTACCACCCACCTCGCCCCTCCTCCGTCCTAACCATTTACCCCATCCTGTTATTAAGCATTCAACTATGTTAAAATAACGCATTGTTGCTATCACCACGGGGCACCTTATCATTTCCCAGGCCTTCGTTTGCCGTCTACCAGCTTCCGCCTGTTAATTAAATCCCTTATCACCGCCTCTTGTCCATGTCCCAGGGGGATCGTGGACACGACTATCTGCTGCTACAATCGGCTTCGTCTTCATGAGATCGGATGGCCAGTTAAACAAAGGCCAATTTATCATGTCCTCAGGACACGATTGGACCAAGGGTCGCGTGCCACTTGGACCATGTACTTCCTGTTTTCATTGTCGCGTGATTTGACACCTCCAGTTCTCCTCCAACCCTTCATCCCTTCCTTCCCCATCCTCTACAGCCCATTACAGCTCTCTTAAACACGATATAATTGTATGAATGGGTGATGAAAATATTGTTAAATCAGACAAATTCAATTTTACTTCAGTTTTAGACAACAGTTAAGTCCTTGGGGGATCCAAATGAATCAATGTAGGTCTCTGATGCAGTCGAGGTTTGTTTTGTTTGTTTGTTTTCTGTGCGCCCCCCCCCCCCAGCTCCCTCTATCCGACTATATCCAACAGCAATTGTAAACCTTTGTCTATTAGATATGGCGGGAAGTTCTTAGGGTTAGACCAGCCTTCCATCTTATGGTAGCAGACATTTAGTACGTTAAAACGCTATTTTAAAAAATATAGGATAAATCCCATATGCATTGATCCCATGCCTCTCAATGACTACTTTTTGAAAAATCATATCATGTCTCATTAGTCTTGGTAAGAATAAATAACGGTTATAAATAAAATGTGTTCATCTTATTAATAAGCAAATTCTCATAGCTGGAGTCCTGAGAGTTCATCTCTGATCATGCAGCTTGGACGGTGGGAGGAAATGGGATGAAAAAATTAAAAAGAAGAAATCAAAATACTAATAAACCTCGTAGCATTAATTAGTCTGGCAACGATGGCTATCTCGGTGATTTGTTGTCTTCCCTAAAGCATTGTATTGACCTTGGTCAGTTTCATTGACCACACTGCGGACATCTGTTTTGATTTAGTGTAATTTGTGATTCCAGGCATGAAAGTTTCGTATCCAACGAGCGTCCTGAAATTAATTTTCCATCTCGTTAAATTGTGCTCAGTGAGCCTCTCCCTCTCTCTCTCTCTCTCTCTCTCTCTCTCTCTCTCTCTCTCTCTCTCTCTCTCTTTCTTCTCTCTCTCTCTTTCTTTCTTTCGTTCACTCTCTCTCTCTCTCTCTCTCCCTCCCTCTCTCTCCCTCCTCTCTCTCTCTCCCTCCCTCTCTCTTCTCTCTCTCTCTCTCTCTCTCTCTCTCTCTCTCTCTCTCTCTCTCTCTCTCTCTCTTCATCTTTCCATCAGTTCTTTCTTCTTGTTCTTGTTTTTCTTATTATTATTCTTCCCATTCTTGTTGTTGTTGTTGTTGTTGTTGTTCTTCTTCTTCTTCTTTCTTCTTCTTCTTCTTCTTCTTCTTCTTCTTCTTCTTCTTCTTCTTCTTCTTCTTTTCTTCTTTCTTCTTCTTCTTCTTCTTCTTCTTCTTCTTCTTCTTCTTCTTCTTCTTCTTCTTCTTCTTCTTCTTCTTCTTCTTCTTCTTCTTCTTCTTCTTCTTCTTCTTCTTCTTCTTCTTCTTCTTCTTCTTCTTCTTCTTTTCTATCTGTCATTTGCTTGTCCGTCTATCTCTTTCTCTCTATCTATCTGTCTGTATTTACCTTAGTCAATCAATCAATCAATCAATCAATCAATCAATCAATCAGTCAATCTATCTATCTATCTATTTATCTATATATATATATATCTATCTATCTATCTATATTTGTTTATTTATCATTCCATCCAACCATCCCCACCACCTCCCTCTCTTCTCGCTCCTTTAACAAAATTAATATACATTTTTTTTTTCTTACTGTGTTGATTGCTCTCTTATCAGTTGAATAATGGATGACTTTCCAAACATAAGTTTTGCAGAATAATATCAGAAAAGATTATAACTCGAGACATTCTGCAGCAATCATTTTAAAAGAAAATATCTTTCTGTACTACTGTTTGTTGTCATGATTTTTCTACCAGTATTTATGAGATTAGATAGTATGATGATATTTATGATAACGAATGTTGGTGTAGTCTATAAAACATTTCATGTGTTTGTATTGCATTTTTCTTAGCCCCATACTGTAAGGATTAATCCTCATTTTAAAAAAAATAATCATAATGATAATACTGCATGTATATATTATAGAAAGTAAAAGCTTAACCCTCTCCTTACCACCTAGGAAAATCTTTCAACACTTGATTATTTCACGTGGTGGCATCTCAGTTTGAAATCCTTTCTTGGAGTAGACCTTATTGCAAAACAGTTATGTGATTGAAGTTATCTACTTAACATGGAGCAACTGTTACCAATTAACCAGATCAATCAAAACATGGAATTTGTGACACACTTCACACGGACAAACATGGTTGTTTTTTTTTTTTTTTTTTTTATAAACAATAATGTGAATGAAATCGACCTCTCTCTGATCATTGCTATTGTTTTTTATTCCGCCAAATGGGTGACTAGTTATCACACGATTTTCTTGATCAGATTATAAACGTCGAAGTTTATACATGATAGTTTTATGTGTTGGTTCTATTTATCAAGCGGTCGAATAGTGGACATTTTTCTTCGACGCACACTATTGATAGTAAAACCTGTGCAGTTCTCTCTGTTAACCGATCACTGCCATTGTGTTTATATTATGACGACTGTCCAAGAGGCGTGGTTATCTATTTCCCACTATTGATGCCATGCGTGTTGTTAGTAAAATACTCACCGGTTACGACCGCCTGATCAACCCTACCAACACGCAAAACAGGATGTTGTGGCGATCTCCGTTTCCTACGAACTACGAAGACTTACCACATACTGCTGACTGCAAGACTACTCTACACGTCAGATCAGACAAAAACGTAAACACGAGAGAACTCATTAAATTTATAAAATTCACTACACATTGCTTTCATTGTTTGTTGTTTCCAGTAAAGTAGATGCTACAATGTAATGTTAAACATTTACGGTTACAGTCCGTTAGAGATAATTTAGTTTGAACTCATCAGTCAACTGGCGATCTAAATACAATAACAAAGAACAGAGTGGCGTCAGCTTAAATCATTATATTCATGCTTTGTTTTTAGTTTTAAAAAACATCTGCCAGCCGAATATAATGTACCAACACACAAAACTATGTGTAACATTAAACGTTTATAGTCAGATTAATACAATTAAGTGAGAACTACTTCTCATGAAAATAGCTGGCTAAAAAATAATAATACAGTGTTGATTGACGTTAGGTTTGTTTTATTTATAAGTTAGGCGATAGACTTCAGCTGTTTCGTCTGGTATGGCTTGACCCAAACCAGTTGATTATTATTCAATAGATACTTAGATAACCATGCCTCTCGGACAGTCGCCATAATGTAAACAATGGCAGTGATTGGTAAACATTACGAACAACATAGGTTTTACTATCGGTGGTATGTGTCTAAGTGAAATACCCGTTATTCTACCGATTGATCAATAGATAGAATGCGCTTGGCCAAGGAGTTCACAACATTGCCATCCGGAAGTATAACGGACCAACACACAAACTCTGTGTAACCATGAACTTTTATAGTCTGGTTAATACAGTTTAGTGAGAACAACTCACAAACGCGGATGGCAAAAACAATAACAAAGGCCTGAGTGACGTCATCTGCATACTATCTATAGAACCAGCATAGAGAACTTTGTGTAAACTTAAAACTTTTATATAATGATCGAGAATATCGTGTGATAACTAGTCACCCAATTGGCAGTATAAAAACAGAAACAATAATCAGAAACCTGTCGATTTCATTCACGATAACTACCAGCTATGTTTGTCCGAGCATGTGTGAAGGTGTGTCACAAATCCCATGTTTTAATTGGATTCAGTAGTCTGATGTCATGTGGCCCAGCAACGGCGAGCAGCCTGGTTCTAAACAAAGAAAATGGGTACTCCTTATTCTTCATGCTGGCTATAACTTTTCATATGTCATGTGATCAGAATGTATAAAAGTCAAAACGTGATCATATTTTTAATGTTTTTCTCCTCTGGATACATTTATGTTCGTCGGAGAAATATTTCATAAGGGCGTCCGCCATTGTTCCGATGGTTTAGAGCCAGTTACTAAGTTACCATGCGTCATTACGAGGGAAGTGACACCATGACTGTTGAAGCCTATTGGTTAGAAAATCTACTGATTGATTGGTTGTTTAAAACAAAACAAAAATGTAAAGTGCGTGTCTCTGCACGCCCTCTCATTAAAAAAAAAAAACCAAAAAAAAAACCGGCGTAAACAATATAAATGATCTTTAAAATATCGCGATATCCACAAAATGTGCTCAAAGCGCTTCGCGGAGAGTCTAAAATCAACAGTAGTAGTGAATATGTACGAAAAGACACGAGGCTTATATGATTTCTTTTCGAAAAAAACAACGCCGTTACCACCAGCTTTAATTCCGTTTTCATTTGAGTGGATAATATTTATGTGAATAAAGAGCATTTTCTAAAGATTCAGCTTCGCCCCTTTCACTGAGGAACAAATAATTGGCCTATATAATATATGCCGTGTCATACCACTTGACCTCAAAGCCGCTGTTTAAGTCAAATGGCCGCGGATTTGAATTGCAATATGGATGGAACGAAATTGACGTCACTCAGCTCTTTGTTATTGGTTTTAGCCAACCATTTTTATGAGTAGTTTCACTTAATTCTATCAATCAGACTCTAAACGTTCAAGGTTACACCTTTTTTTTTTTGTCTATCCGACTGGGGGATGTTATATATATTTTTTTTGGCTAAACGCATAGCATCAATAAAAACATATTTTCCTACTACTAGACTACATATATAAATTTCTAATAACTCCTAATTTTTCACTCCATTCCAACTGCAGAACTACGTTAGCGTCTTTTATTTGATAAAACTTGTTGAAAGGGAAGTTGGTGTCAAAGCACAAATTGGGGCTTTGGTACATCCTAAGGCGGGATCATTAATTTATGGTTTGTTTTGTAGTGACAACATCTCATCCCCCATGGAACTATGCATTGAAAAAAATATTTAGACAAGTCTTTGCAGTATGGACCCTTGATGTTCTGAGTTCAGACTTGTGAGTCTTAAAGACATTCTCATCCTGCTTAGATACTCATATAATACACATACTCACACATATGTTGAGATAAGAGAGAGAGAGAGAGAGAGAGAGAGAGAGAGAGAGAGAGAGAGAGAGAGAGAGAGAGAGATAACAGTTTCTTTATAATATTCATATTTATGGGTAGCGGACTTTTATATATCCACCGCGAGTGTGCATAAACTGCTAAACCTATTTCTATTAACACTGAACTGAAATACCTCTTCCCTTCTCCCCCTTTCCATTCCTTGTAATAAAATTATATTATAGGCTATAAAGTGATATTATTGTCTTCACTATCACCCGATTGTAACCAGCAACCTAGACCCTGCACAACAACTTGACCTGCTCTCACTTTGCCTGGTTTAATGAAGAGTGCTCACCTTAGTGTATCCATACATTTATCTTTTTACCAACCTTTGAATGACCAGTCTCCGCGATAAACCGAATATTACTCATTAAATCCATACGCGACTGGTCAATGACTTGGCAGCTACTTGTGTCAGAATTAAGAAAGAACGAGCCTGGTTTTGGAAAAGAGCAAAACAATAAATAGGACGAATTCATCATCATCATCATCATCATCTCATCACCATCATATAGGATGAATTCATCATCATCATCATCATCATCATCATCATCATCATCATCATCATCATCATCATCATCATCATCATAATCATCATCATCATCATCATCATCATCATAATCATCATCATCATCATCA
>NC_088360.1:67379641-67395778 GCF_034508935.2 Berghia stephanieae | reverse complement strand
TGTTTTATTTTAGAAATATGTGCCACCATCATTATTTTAATGCTTGGAAAGCTGGTGCATTATTAGATGTTCGATGTAATAAAAATTGCTTGACTATTAAAATTGCACCATTAATAGTTGTGCATAAATCAAGGTGATTATGCTTCTGTGTCATTAGTAAAATACGCAATTGACTTACTTATTGCGAATGACAACGCTACATTCAAATAACAAAGTTGGCACCGTAGGTAATAAGTACATGAGGTCATTGATACGGAATGTATGGTGGTAGTTTTAAGTCGATGGTGGGCTTATTATAATGTTTGTAAACAATCATTTAATTTTAATGTGTGTGGCATTTTTAATAAGAAAAGAAGAAACGGACATGAAAAAAAAAGTAAGCTTTGCTTTAAAAAGGTAGAAGTAATATAAAATAAGTTACGTGACTTACTATAATATACTTTTTAAGGAAGTGTGGCATATCATAGTGAGTTACAGCGGTTGGTTTTGTTCAGATTTTATCACGAACCCCCCCCCCCCCCCCCCCCCCCCCCCCCCCCCCCCCCCCCTTGTCGAATGGGTTCCAGGATCTCTTTTATCTTACCGCAGACCAGCATCCTATATTATTATAATTAATTAACAAACACAACTGCCCGTTCAGTGAAGGGGATGACAAGTCAATCAACACATGATTTATACCTAATTCAAGCGCTGAATAAATCTTGAACATAATTACAATCGTCTTAGTATCTAGTAACAGACAACAAATGTGTCGACGCTGTAAGAGAACTCAGCGGCGCTATTTACTTGGGCACGGAGAGATGTTATTTCAAAATGCTTCTCAAAACATTTATAGTCGATAGACTCCGTCCACAGTTAGAAATCTAATTTAGGTTTTGCATTTTTAAGTCGAATTTTGTTCACTCTCAATCTCATTCTCCCACTCTCTCAAACCCAATGTTGTTAACAGATGAATAATCTCACTCAGCCCTGCTATGATTTTGTAATTAATTGCGTTTTTATGAATGAGAGTGAATGAAGTCTCGTTTTAATCTATATATTGTGTATAAACGTACGTGTTTGTATTTGATTGGTGTCCTGGGCATTGAATTGCAGGAAGGTAGAAAAAAGTGGGAGAGAGAGAAAGAGAAAGAGAGAGAGAGAGAGAGAGAGAGAGAGAGAGAGAGAGAGAGAGACAAAGTCGAAAAGAAAGAGAGAGAGAGAGAGGGAGAAGAGATGGATGCATATATTGTGCATAGATATAGATGAGTATAATGTGTATGTGTCTGTCTGTCTGTCTGTCTGTATGTATGTGTGTGTGTGTGTTTGTGTGTGTATGTAAATATATGAGAGAGGTAGAGAGATAGAGAGATTTACGTGTGTGTGTGTGTGTGTGTGTGTGTGTGTGTGTGTGTGGTGTGCGTGTATGTATGTATTTTTGCGTATATGCCTGCATGACCAAATAGTATGCCCAGATCGATATAATAAGTGCAACAGGAGATCTATCCACGGACTAGGAGCCCCTTCTCACTAATCTGTGGATCTATCTAACAAACCAAAAAGAAAAAAAACATTAGAAAATAACAAAACAAAGAAAAGAAAAACAACCCCCCCCCCCCCCCAAAAAAAAAAAAAAAAACAAAGCAAACAAACATAAAGACCACCACCACCACCAACAACAACAACATCATCATAATAATAAAATGAAATACAGTCTTTTTAATGTATCTATGCATAAATTATATTCTAGTATTGCATTGGTTGTTTATAAATTACATGATCACAAATAAAAAGACCTTTTATCCGAGTCCGATGCACTTCACAAAGTTTCATATCTGAGCTCAATTAAAACTTGGGTTTTTGTGCATGAATTGACAGTGCATTAATAAATTGCCATACATTTTGTTGTTTAAAAATTGATGAGGCTGATAACGCCACATTGTTATTCGGACCCCTATTGATTGGAGAAGAGATAGCATGAACGCATAGCACAACGGCTATCATAGAGGCATGTTTATCACTAAAGAACTAAATAGGCATGGATCAGGGAAGAATACTGGAGAGAGAAAAAAAACACAAAGAAACCAAAATCCAAAACAAAACAATATAAAATGAATAACAAAGCAAAAGCGAAACGAAACAAAAAGCAGTGATATTAACTTTTTTTTTTTTTGAAATAGCCAAACACACACACTCTCTCTCTCTCTCTCTCTCTCTCTCTCTCTCTCTCTCTCTCTCTCTCTCTCTCTCTCTCTCTCCCACAATCACGCTCTCTCTCTCTCTCTCTCTCACACACACACACACACACACACACACATACACACACACTACTGGGTAGACAGGGGGATCAGGAAAAAATCTCGACTACACCTGGGCTCGATCTCGGTCCCTTTGAGTGAGAAGCGAGTGCTCTACCAACTGAGCCATCGGGACCCCGTGCGCACCTAGCAGCTAGGTTTATCTAATTGTGTTTTTCTTAAACAAAACCATTTAGAATCAAAGGAGGAAAATGTGTATTGTCATCTTAGATTATTACCATTTGCTAAAAAGATAAAGTCTCAAAAACTAATGGACTAAGAGCATTAAAAATAATTCTGTTAATAGATAGATGATTATATTATCTGAAAACGTACACAAACTTTTTTGAGATTCTTTAAAAATGTCTCTAGATAGAGTTATGCACGCACAGTTTATATACATATATATATAATGTAAATTTTCACTCACATTTTTTTGGCCGAGACGACTAGTTTCTGTGTTTTTTACACTTCTTCAGTCGGCGTTGCGATGATGATTCGACATTGTAATGTCCGTAGAAAACTCCAAACTAAAGTTGTTTCGTTGTGTAGTGGTGATTAGTTTTGATGTGTATTGTGATGTGCTCTCATGTTTATATTATGAGTGTGTGTGTGTGTATGTGTGTATGCGTGTAGGTGTGTTGTGTGTTGTGTTATAATATATATATATATATATATATCCTTTCTTTAAAAAATATAGCATTGTGGAGAACATTGTGCTTATTTGAGTCAATAAAAAAATTGATACGTCGCACAACTCTACTGAAAGATTTGAAAATTAGAAATGTATTTTTTACAGATAGATAAACAGATAACTTGATTTCCTTTATAATTTAAAGTCAGTTTGAAAGTTCGTTGAGTCAAACAGATATCATAAAATATGTACCGACGACAAGACTAGATTCTCAAAATCAACTAATTTTGACACTGTAAAAAGTTGTCAATTTGCGTCATCTATTTATGACATCAAGTATTATTATTACTTCCGTTGTGTTGTTGATTTAGCGGTGATCAGTGTTGTTATGTAGTAGTATGTTCTAATTGCGTGTATGTTTGTGTGTGTGTGTGTGTGTGTGTGTTGTGTGTGGTGTATACATGTGTGTGTGTTGGCATTTTTCAGCAAATCGTGGCATTCATAGTGATATTATTCACTTGATCACATGAAGGTATTTCAGTCGCCATTTTCATTCTTTTTTTACTATTAGGGTTAGCTCGAGATCGAAGGATTTTTTTTCTATTAGGGTTAGTCATAAGTCTTAGTAAAGGTGCTAGGATGTTTGTTTTTCCATAAGTTAAGTAAAGGGGAGACATTCCGAAAGCTCCTATATCCCCAGTATTCTTTAAATTTGTATTATCACCGTTGATATTTTGTCAGGCATTTATTTATTAAATTTGTCATTATATAGAAGTATTTTTAAAACTCTAGAGCAAACCTTGATAGATTTGTGAAAGTTTAGAATTTCCTAATTTGACCATTGTTTTTGATTTTCGGCCGCCATTTTGATTTGTTAAGTATTGAAAGGTAGTGCAAAGCAGTCCGAGAGTTGTTTTATTCAATTTGTCATCATTTTTTCTATTAGGGTTAGCTCGAGATCGGAGGATATTTTTTTTCTATTAGGGCTAGTCATAAGTCTTAGTAAAGATGACAATTAACAAGTCTCAGGGGCAGACATTAAGCAAGGTGGGGATTTTCTTACTACAACCGGTATTCACACACGGACAACTGTATGTTGCTGTGTCACGGGTCAGAGGCTATAGTGGCTTACACTTCATGTTGGGCCACACAGAAAAATCAACCGAAGATATACCAAATTACACAGACGACGTTGTTTACCAATCTGCCCTCATTAAATGATGGTGAGTACAGTATCGAATGAAAATAGTTCTTTCCCCGCGAAATTGCGGGCTTTTTACTAGTATATATATATATATATATATATATATATATATATATATATATATATATATATATATATATATATATATATATGTATGTATATATGTATGTATGTATGTATGTATGTATTAACCCACGATGCTCCTATATTTTACATTCATAATAACGACAGTTGAATAATTTTAAAGCATTCTATTTTTATAGACGCTCTCGTCTAATGATTGTATGACGAGCATATTATTGCGATTTACCGATTGCCGTTGGTGCCTGTGACTGCTTGAATTTGCCTTTTATCAATAAAAAGAATAATGAAGAGAATATGCTATTTATGGTATTGTTGGGTCTTTTCTCATAACCAAGAATCACCCACCATTCGTATTTAATTTATCGTCATTACCTTTACAATTGAAATAGATATACACAACATTAATTCTACTCCGGTCATGCCTCAGAGATCAAACTGGTTTTTCAATTTTATTTGACAAAAGATGGGTGGATAGATAGTGTACAGCCATGGATTCTTTATGATTATGCCTTTTCATATGAGGTGACAATATAAACATGGAACCCTAAGAATGTCTCATAACTTTCTTTAAAATGCATCAAAGCGCTTTACAGGGGGTCCCTGACCAACAGCAACACGTAACATTAACATGTAGAACAAAACATGACGCCTGTCAGGCGGTATTACAATTTTTTTCCGGACAGAGACAACGCTGTTAACGGTCAGGTACTCATTTTACACCTGAGTACGGTGAGAGAATGTGAGTAAAGATCCTTTTCCAAGGACTCAACTATGCGCCGATCGAGGCTCGAACTCAAGACCTTCCGATCCGAAAGCGAGTGTCATACCACTTGACCACATAGCCGCACACTTGCGGCGGCCATTTACGAAATCTGAGAGCCTTCCTCTAAACATCTGACCTCAGAAGACGGCCATCCATATCGAAATTCCATTGTCGCATTTAACATATTTCCACCCAGATTCATCGGCTACAATCTCAAATAGTTTTACGTTCTTGTCATTGTGGACAAACGATACTCTTTTAAAAAGAATAAATGTAATTCAACCTTAACCATTCGGTCAATTCTTTTCATATCTCTCTGAAATACAGTCTTTTTATCTTAGCTGAAGCATGCACGAAATGTCCTTAGGAAGAGAGTCGACCACATGCTATACTAAAATTGATAACTTTGTCACAGTAATAAAGAAGGTTCGTAGATATTATGGAGAGAGGGATACAATGTCGGACAAAAACGGAGATCCCCAGGCGACAATATAGAATGACAGTCAAAGTGATGACTCCCAGACAAAACAATAATATTGTTCAAGTCCCATATCCTATTGGTGGCTTGAAAGTCAAATCTTGTCAAAACGGCTTGATGCTCTGCGTTTAGGTAAAATACTCACTACACCCGCCAACCAAATTAAACATACCAACACACAAAACTGTGTGTAACCTTTGACGCTTATTGATGCTGTGCGTTCCTGCTTTGCAAATCTAAAAGCTCGATTATAACGTACCAACATACAAAACTTTGTGTAACCTTAAACGTTTATAGTCTGATTGATAGAATTTAAAAAGGTTAGCTAAAAGCAATAACAAAAAGCTGAATGACGTTAATTTAGTTTTATCTATATTATATAAAGCGAAGTTGACGTCACTCGTGTCTTTGTTGTTTTTTGACATCCATGTTTGTGAGTAATTCCCACTGAACTGTATTAACCTGACTATAAATGTTTAAGGTTACACATAGTTTTGTGTGTTGGTCCGTTATCCTTCTGGATGGCAATGTTATGAGTTTCTTAGCCAAGCGCACACTTTCTATTTTCTCTTTGATATCATTTACTGAAAACGTATCACTAACAAGTTGTCTAACTAATAATAACAAAGGCGCCGTCTTCATTCCTTCTATTGTACAAACCAACTCAAAAATGTGAGAGTGAATCTGAGGACCATTAAATGGCCCTAATCCGTTATGTTCTTTCATTTATTTTTCATGTTTCTTGGTTTGAGAAGGCACTCGAGTTACCTTCCATTTGTATTTATTACTTCTCTTGTATTCTATTTCTGCCATTACTGCTGGGGTACGTCCCGTTGTAGTCTAGTTTTGTCAATATTATATTAATATTACCGATTTTTTTAAAAAATGGTTAAGGTGAGTGGTTTTCTCATGTGGAAAAGGAATGAAGGAATTGTTTCTAGCGATTTTAAAACTATTTCGAAGTATTTATTCCTAAAATTTAAGAAAAGGTGAACATCACAGTCGACTCTCTCTTTTCCAATTTTATTGACAAAGCATTTCAATAATTTTGTCCCACTGCTCTCAATTTTCATTTGTGGGAAATCTACACAATGCATCGACAAGACTCATAATGTTTGATATCATGGAGAAACATAAACATTAAGATTACTTTTTGAAAATTATATTCCTCTATGTTCGCGTGTTTATTTTATGAGCCTATACACTACATTTAGTTTAGATCAGCGCCAGGAAATAAAGAGGACGAAGGAGACATCTTCAAATGGGGAATATAAGTATAGATACCAAGAGCTTTGAATGTGTCGGCGTGTCTAATCTAAGACTACCTACTTTAAAAAGTGCCACTGAAACAAATGATATATCTACGTTAAAATGAAATAACTGCATATGCACAATATATTATTTATACGGCATCCCTTTTGGCAAAGGGTGGCGAGACAGTCAAGCGGTTTGACATTGCACTGTATGTATCAGGTGACCTATGGTTCGAACCTAGCTTCAGTTACTCGATATGCTAAGATTATTTACTCCGTTTTGAAAAAAAAAATAGTGATTTCTATTGACTTTAGACATTTCTATTATGTCACAATTATGACACAAGTTCGTTCAGAAAACAATTAACTTGGGGTGTGTTTTGCTCAACGATTATAACGTTAATAACCTTGACACGTCTCTATCATTATATTGCCCTCTGAAATCAAATCGTAATGACTGGAAAGGCCATTTTTGTTGTTGTTGTAGTTGTGTATCCAACACCCATTCATTACTCACACATTGTTGCCATGTTAGCGATATTTTGGGCACTTCAAATGGACTCCTCGTCCTCTTTTACCACCCACCTCGCCCCTCCTCCGTCCTAACCATTTACCCCATCCTGTTATTAAGCATTCAACTATGTTAAAATAACGCATTGTTGCTATCACCACGGGGTGTAAAGAAATGCCTTCTATATAACAAAGGGAGATAGTTGTCCTACCCACCAAGGTCTCGGGTAGAATGCAACCCATATAATTAAATGATTTATGAGTGTAGGATGGGTGTTGGAATAGGGACTCCCTTGTATTCGCCGTGGGTGGTGTATACTATGAAGGCAATGAAAGAACGGAGGGTTATCATGTTCCATCAAGTGTTAAGACACCCTCATCAATCTTATGCATCAACCGAGATACCGTTAGATACCCTGTCCTATGTTTCGGCTTGGGTCGATGTTCAACTGGCAGTCTGCGATTTGAGGTCGAAGAAGGAAGACCTGTACAGCCTGTGTGTTGGCTGGAATTCTGTTTGGCTATGTTGAAGCCACAGTGAAAAGGGCCCAAAGTGGCCAGTATTTTATGTCGCACCCGAATATGGGCTCTCAGGCGATATGTGTTGGGCCTGTGTGTTGGCCAGCATTGTGTTTTAGGCTGTATTGTAGCCGAAGTGGGCCTAATATGGCCAGTATTTTGTATATCGTACCCGGTTATGGGCTCTAAGCGATATTGTGTTTTTGTAATTTGTGCTCGGTGAGAATATATAAAATTTATAATATTGTTTTGATGTGCTGAGTAATCATCAAGTGATTAAGTGATTAATATCGTAAAATTATTTCACTTATCTTAAAGTTTAAAATAATATACAGTTTTATTGTTTTAGTGAATAATTAATTCATTGAGTTTAATTGTGTTGAAATTGAGAACGTGACCTCAGTTAAATGAATTATTTTTAAGTAAATACTAATTGATCACTTACGCTATCATTGTGTCTATGTTAATTTCATTTTTACTAATATATCTATATCTATCTTCTAATATAGTGAAGAGCTGACGGGGCTAGGACATAGCGCCCGGTAAATGCGTTTGCATCTTTGAACTTTGTAATTTTGACGGGGCTAGGACATAGCGCCCGGTAAATGTGTTTTGAACCCTTTTGAACAATATGATTTTTGAGAAATATGAACAAAATACAATGTAACGTTTGTAAAGATGAGGAAGTAACACTCGATCTATGTGTTTTATTAGGAACAATTTTGGATTTGAACAGGCTGGAACACCGCACCCTGTGTGAACAATTTTGTTGATTAATTTTATTCTCCTTTCGGAATATGAACAGTTTATTTTGACCCTATATGTAATTAATAATTTCATTATTAGTGGGAATTAATGGAACGGTTGGAACCTGGGTGAAGTATAATTTATTTTGGTTAAAACTTACATGAATTTTATATTGCATTACTACTTTTTACTTGTATGTACTTTTGATTTTTCCTGTCAATATATGCAATGTTATTCTCTTTTGCTCAATAACTATGAGCTGTTCCCCTTTCTTTTACTTTAAATAAATAATAATGGCTCTCTTGTCAGATACGGTGTTCTGTTGGTGATTGTAACGTCTACCTCTCCACACGTTAAGGTCATAAGCGGCCTTCGCATCCATTGCGAGTTGCGAACGCACCTTGTGACACGGGGCACCTTATCATTTCCCAGGCCTTCGTTTGCCGTCTACCAGCTTCCGCCTGTTAATTAAATCCCTTATCACCGCCTCTTTTCCATGTCCCAGGGGGATCGTGGACACGACTATCTGCTGCTACAATCGGCTTCGTCTTCATGAGATCGGATGGCCAGTTAAACAAAGGCCAATTTATCATGTCCTCAGGACACGATTGGACCAAGGGTCGCGTGCCACTTGGACCATGTACTTCCTGTTTTCATTGTCGCGTGATTTGACACCTCCAGTTCTCCTCCAACCCTTCATCCCTTCCTTCCCCATCCTCTACAGCCCATTACAGCTCTCTTAAACACGATATAATTGTATGAATGGGTGATGAAAATATTGTTAAATCATACAAATTCAATTTTACTTCAGTTTTAGACAACAGTTAAGTCCTTGGGGGATCCCAATAGCTCAGTTTGCAGGCTGGTACATCCGACGTATTATCTTACCAAATGAATCAATGTAGGTCTCTGATGCAGTCGAGGTTTGTTTTGTTTGTTTGTTTTCTGTGCGCCCCCCCCCCCCTCCCCCAGCTCCCTCTATCCGACTATATCCAACAGCAATTGTAAACCTTTGTCTATTAGATATGGCGGAAAGTTCTTAGGGTTAGACCAGCCTTCCATCTTATGGTAGCAGACATTTAGTACGTTAAAACGCTATTTTAAAAAATATAGGATAAATCCCATATGCATTGATCCCATGCCTCTCAATGACTACTTTTTGAAAAATCATATCATGTCTCATTAGTCTTGGTAAGAATAAATAACGGTTATAAATAAAATGTGTTCATCTTATTAATAAGCAAATTCTCATAGCTGGAGTCCTGAGAGTTCATCTCTGATCATGCAGCTTGGACGGTGGGAGGAAATGGGATGAAAAAATTAAAAAGAAGAAATCAAAATACTAATAAACCTCGTAGCATTAATTAGTCTGGCAACGATGGCTATCTCGGTGATTTGTTGTCTTCCCTAAAGCATTGTATTGACCTTGGTCAGTTTCATTGACCACACTGCGGACATCTGTTTTGATTTAGTGTAATTTGTGATTCCAGGCATGAAAGTTTCGTATCCAACGAGCGTCCTGAAATTAATTTTCCATCTCGTTAAATTGTGCTCAGTGAGCCTCTCCCTCTCTCTCTCTCTCTCTCTCTCTCTCTCTCTCTCTCTCTCTCTCTCTCTCTCTCTCTCTCTCTTTCTTCTCTCTCTCTCTTTCTTTCTTTCGTTCACTCTCTCTCTCTCTCTCCCTCCCTCTCTCTCCCTCCCTCTCTCTTTCTCTCTCTCTCTCTCTCTCTCTCTCTCTCTCTCTCTCTCTCTCTCTCTCTCTCTCTCTCTCTCATCTTTCCATCAGTTCTTTCTTCTTGTTCTTGTTTTTCTTATTATTATTCTTCCCATTCTTGTTGTTGTTGTTGTTGTTGTTGTTGTTGTTGTTCTTCTTCTTCTTCTTCTCTTCTTCTTCTTCTTCTTCTTCTTCTTTTCTTTTTCTTTTCTTCTTCTTCTTCTTCTTCTTTCTTCTTCTTCTTCTTCTTCTTCTTCTTCTTCTTCTTCTTCTTCTTCTTCTTCTTCTTCTTCTTCTTCTTCTTCTTCTTCTTCTTCTTCTTCTTCTTCTTCTTCTTCTTTTCTATCTGTCATTTGCTTGTCCGTCTATCTCTTTCTCTCTATCTATCTGTCTGTATTTACCTTAGTCAATCAATCAATCAATCAATCAATCAATCAATCAATCAATCAGTCAATCTATCTATCTATCTATTTATCTATATATATATATATATATATCTATCTATCTATCTATATTTGTTTATTTATCATTCCATCCAACCATCCCCCACCACCTCCCTCTCTTCTCGCTCCTTTAACAAAATTAATATACATTTTTTTTTCTTACTGTGTTGATTGCTCTCTTATCAGTTGAATAATGGATGACTTTCCAAACATAAGTTTTGCAGAATAATATCAGAAAAGATTATAACTCGAGACATTCTGCAGCAATCATTTTAAAAGAAAATATCTTTCTGTACTACTGTTTGTTGTCATGATTTTTCTACCAGTATTTATGAGATTAGATAGTATGATGATATTTATGATAACGAATGTTGGTGTAGTCTATAAAACATTTCATGTGTTTGTATTGCATTTTTCTTAGCCCCATACTGTAAGGATTAATCCTCATTTTAAAAAAAATAATCATAATGATAATACTGCATGTATATATTATAGAAAGTAAAAGCTTAACCCTCTCCTTACCACCCATAGGAAAATCTTTCAACACTTGATTATTTCACGTGGTGGCATCTCAGTTTGAAATCCTTTCTTGGAGTAGACCTTATTGCAAAACAGTTATGTGATTGAAGTTATCTACTTAACATGGAGCAACTGTTACCAATTAACCAGATCAATCAAAACATGGAATTTGTGACACACTTCACACGGACAAACATGGTTGTTTTTTTGTTTTTTTTATAAACAATAATGTGAATGAAATCGACCTCTCTCTGATCATTGCTATTGTTTTTTATTCCGCCAAATGGGTGACTAGTTATCACACGATTTTCTTGATCAGATTATAAACGTCGAAGTTTATACATGATAGTTTTATGTGTTGGTTCTTGTCACAAAGTGCGCACGTAAACCGTATGCTTATGTAGCGCAGTTTGCAACCTTGTTTATGTGTGCTATATTCAAGCTACGACACCGATCAATAACCAAACACAATACGTTGATAAAGGTTTTGAAGCTAAATGAAGATATATTTTATTACAATATAACAAAGATATTATGAGATATGAAGATGAAATGATAGATGTAATAAGTATGAAATCAAATGGATGGATGACAAATTGATGGAGATGGTGTGATGATGAATATGATATGAAAGCGATATGAAAATATATAATTAAATCAATTAATTATCAATACTTTACCAAACCGCTACCACATCAGACAATCTCACAGATAGGTTGCAACCATCACAGTCATACAGGCAACTAATAATTAACTAACTAACTAAACACAATCCAGACGTGTAGAAGAAAGCCAAAAGAGTGTCCTTGATATTCAACAAAAACTGTAAGGTTGTTCTAATATTGTTAATTTGTCTCTTCTTGAAATTGTTCTGATTTCACAGTATTCATAAACAGATCAATTGTTTCTCAATGTTCTGATATTAAAATAAGCAAATGGTTCTTCACAGGTAACTTATAAAACAGGCAAATGTTCAGTTTCTATTAGTGTCAAGCTATGAGCGTATAGCCTAAAGTTGGCTTGTTAAAGCCCAGCCTCCAACGGCTCATTCACAGAGCCGAACAGATTATTGAAATCACAAATTAAGTCTACACAAGACTTTAATCAAACTCTACACAAGAGTTATAACACAACTTGATTCAGCTCAAACTTTGAGCACCACAAAGTCTACACAAGACTTAAATCACACTCTACACAAGAGTTAACACAAAACGTGTTTCAGCTCGAACTTTGAGCACTACAAAGTCTACACAAGACTTTAATCCAACTCTACACAAGAGTTAAACAAATGAGCCTAAAAGACTCCGCTGTGGTTATCGCTTAGAGACTATGAGCCTAAAAGACTCCGCTGTCTGGTCTCTTTTGAGACAATGAGCCTAAAAGACTCCGCTGAGTGGTCTGAAGAAACTGCTCAAAACTCTGGCATTTATAGGCAAAAATCAAGCAAACGAAGCAAAATTCTACCCACACAAACGGATGTTAGTCATATCCGTAAACATCTGAAATTCCTTAAAACTCCCCCAGATTCCATAATCATGGACAACAACAACCCATCCTGATACCGGACATCCTCATATCAAGGATAAATAAATTCGTCAGCCCCATAGTTACGAGATATCAATCAAGCCATACCATAACAAAGTCACTCCCGTAGAATACAGGGATCCTACTTTGCTTATAAGTTTACGGAGAAAACAAGATTGATGCCTTTCTCACAATAACACCCACACTACGTAGTTTAATTCAAACTTCCGGGCCATAGGTGCATGATCTGATAAGACCTGTATCAACAAAAGAAGGGTTGTTCCGGAGGGATTACAATAACAACAACAACTAATACTACGACGACGTACATCCTGTCGTAAACTGACGCCTACACGGAAGCATTTCGTTACAGTTCTATTTATCAAGTTTAATTCAAACTTCCGGGCCATAGGTGCATGATCTGATAAGACCTGTATCAACAAAAGAAGGGTTGTTCCGGAGGGATTACAATAACAACAACAACTAATACTACGACGACGTACATCCTGTCGTAAACTGACGCCTACACGGAAGCATTTCGTTACAGTTCTATTTATCAAGCGGTCGAATAGTGGACATTTTTCTTCGACGCACACTATTGATAGTAAAACCTGTGCAGTTCTCTCTGTTAACCGATCACTGCCATTGTGTTTATATTATGACGACTGTCCAAGAGGCGTGGTTATCTATTTCCCACTATTGATGCCATGCGTGTTGTTAGTAAAATACTCACCGGTTACGACCGCCTGATCAACCCTACCAACACGCAAAACAGGATGTAATGTTAAACATTTACGGTTACAGTCCGTTAGAGATAATTTAGTTTGAACTCATCAGTCAACTGGCGATCTAAATACAATAACAAAGAACAGAGTGGCGTCAGCTTAAATCATTATATTCATGCTTTGTTTTTAGTTTTAAAAAACATCTGCCAGCCGAATATAATGTACCAACACACAAAACTATGTGTAACATTAAACGTTTATAGTCAGATTAATACAATTAAGTGAGAACTACTTCTCATGAAAATAGCTGGCTAAAAAATAATAATACAGTGTTGATTGACGTCAGGTTTGTTTTATTTATAAGTTAGGCGATAGACTTCAGCTGTTTCGTCTGGTATGGCTTGACCCAAACCAGTTGATTATTATTCAATAGATACTTAGATAACCATGCCTCTCGGACAGTCGCCATAATGTAAACAATGGCAGTGATTGGTAAACATTACGAACAACATAGGTTTTACTATCGGTGGTATGTGTCTAAGTGAAATACCCGTTATTCTACCGATTGATCAATAGATAGAATGCGCTTGGCCAAGGAGTTCACAACATTGCCATCCGGAAGTATAACGGACCAACACACAAACTCTGTGTAACCATGAACTTTTATAGTCTGGTTAATACAGTTTAGTGAGAACAACTCACAAACGCGGATGGCAAAAACAATAACAAAGGCCTGAGTGACGTCATCTGCATACTATCTATAGAACGAGCATAGAGAACTTTGTGTAAACTTAAAACTTTTATATAATGATCGAGAATATCGTGTGATAACTAGTCACCCAATTGGCAGTATAAAAACAGAAACAATAATCAGAAACCTGTCGATTTCATTCACGATAACTACCAGCTATGTTTGTCCGAGCATGTGTGAAGGTGTGTCACAAATCCCATGTTTTAATTGGATTCAGTAGTCTGATGTCATGTGGCCCAGCAACGGCGAGCAGCCTGGTTCTAAACAAAGAAAATGGGTACTCCTTATTCTTCATGCTGGCTATAACTTTTCATATGTCATGTGATCAGAATGTATAAAAGTCAAAACGTGATCATATTTTTAATGTTTTTCTCCTCTGGATACATTTATGTTCGTCGGAGAAATATTTCATAAGGGCGTCCGCCATTGTTCCGATGGTTTAGAGCCAGTTACTAAGTTACCATGCGTCATTACGAGGGAAGTGACACCATGACTGTTGAAGCCTATTGGTTAGAAAATCTACTGATTGATTGGTTGTTTAAAACAAAACAAAAATGTAAAGTGCGTGTCTCTGCACGCCCTCTCATTAAAAAAAAAACCAAAAAAAAAAAAAACCAGCGTAAACAATATAAATGATCTTTAAAATATCGCGATATCCACAAAATGTGCTCAAAGCGCTTCGCGGAGAGTCTAAAATCAACAGTAGTAGTGAATATGTACGAAAAGACACGAGGCTTATATGATTTCTTTTCGAAAAAAACAACGCCGTTACCACCAGCTTTAATTCCGTTTTCATTTGAGTGGATAATATTTATGTGAGTAAAGAGCATTTTCTAGAGATTCAGCTTCGCCCCTTTCACTGAGGAACAAATAATTGGCCTATATAATATATGCCGTGTCATACCACTTGACCTCAAAGCCGCTGTTTAAGTCAAATGGCCGCGGATTTGAATTGCAATATGGATGGAACGAAATTGACGTCACTCAGCTCTTTGTTATTGGTTTTAGCCAACCATTTTTATGAGTAGTTTCACTTAATTCTATCAATCAGACTCTAAACGTTCAAGGTTACACCTTTTTTTTTTTTGTCTATCCGACTGGGGGATGTTATATATTTTTTTTTTGGCTAAACGCATAGCATCAATAAAAACAGATTTTCCTACTACTAGACTACATATATAAATTTCTAATAACTCCTAATTTTTCACTCCATTCCAACTGCAGAACTACGTTAGCGTCTTTTATTTGATAAAACTTGTTGAAAGGGAAGTTGGTGTCAAAGCACAAATTGGGGCTTTGGTACATCCTAAGGCGGGATCATTAATTTATGGTTTGTTTTGTAGTGACAACATCTCATCCCCCATGGAACTATGCATTGAAAAAAATATTTAGACAAGTCTTTGCAGTATGGACCCTTGATGTTCTGAGTTCAGACTTGTGAGTCTTAAAGACATTCTCATCCTGCTTAGATACTCATATAATACACATACTCACACATATGTTGAGATAAGAGAGAGAGAGAGAGAGAGAGAGAGAGAGAGAGAGAGAGAGAGAGAGAGAGAGAGAATAACAGTTTCGTTATAATATTCATATTTATCGGTAGCGGACTTTTATTATCCACCGCGAGTGTGCATAAACTGCTAAACCTATTTCTATTAACACTGAACTGAAATACCTCTTCCCTTCTCCCCCTTTCCATTCCTTGTAATAAAATTATATTATAGGCTATAAAGTGATATTATTGTCTTCACTATCACCCGATTGTAACCAGCAACCTAGACCCTGCACAACAACTTGACCTGCTCTCACTTTGCCTGGTTTAATGAAGAGTGCTCACCTTAGTGTATCCATACATTTATCTTTTTACCAACCTTTGAATGACCAGTCTCCGCGATAAACCGAATATTACTCATTAAATCCATACGCGACTGGTCAATGACTTGGCAGCTACTTGTGTCAGAATTAAGAAAGAACGAGCCTGGTTTTGGAAAAG
>NC_088360.1:67362141-67377141 GCF_034508935.2 Berghia stephanieae | reverse complement strand
AGTGCTTTAGGACTAATAATATATTAAATAACCATGAATAGCTATGTTATATTTGCATTAGATTTGGGCTTGACTGACGGGCCGGTAGATTTTCCTCCTTTTTGACAAATTGTCATTATCATCACTGGGGGACCCGTGCTTGTGTCAGGATGAAACATTTTCTTCAAAATAAGTACACTGATAGCGTGTTCTTTCCTTTTTCTTCGTACTTTAATTGTAATTCTAGATCTTTTTACTAGATTCCATTTTCTTCCTTTTTACTGGCGCTGATATGATCTTGCATTTGTTGCAAGCGCCGTGAAACCCTTAAAAACAAACAAATACCTTTCTCTTTCATGAACGAATTATGGGTTTTCAGGAAAATTAATCGCAAATTTTTGCAATTTTTTTTGCAAATTTTGCTGTTTTTAGCTTGCAAAATTTGGGATTTTTATTTTTGCAAAAAAACAGCCATGTCAGATTACACGTGTTATGTATATTAACCGAAGTTGTACTACGGATGAATGATGTTGAGTCATTTCATTCATTAAAATTAACTTTTTTATTATGAATGATTACAAGTTATGATATTTTCAAGTCCTCTCACACCCCCATTTCGAAAGCAGTACCTGGTGTTATCCCACAGTTAATACCCCACTTACTTTTTTATTGGCAATGAGTACGTTACGTTGGTATCATTTTCTTATCATGACTGGTGATGGGAACGCTTACTCCAATTCCGTCCTGAAATATATATATTATAAATTTCTATCTTATGTTATAGTTTGCTACTGTGCTATCTTTTTTTTTTTCTTTCTTCTCTTTATGGTCTCACCATATCATGTGGTTAAATCTTATCTTACGGTAATTATTTAGCTTGTCTTTATAATTTTCAAAAAGCTCCTTTTAAAAAGTAAGTGAGAGGATGCTTGGTGGGATTCTTGACCTCCCATATAGGCCACGGAGGTCACTTATTATGTCTTCTATACCCATATATTATCTGTCTTTCAACTTGCTTTTTTGTCTTTATCTTAGAATGAGATTACATACTTGGTGTTTTCCTTTTCCTTGTCGAAGTACTTGGCTGGGATGGGAACAGTCAAATTTATAGTTAAATATTTGGGGAGATGATATTTTTTCCCCTTGTAAATCATCTCTGTTTCGTGTATTTTTATATTTATTGTTTTGAATATATTGTAATATGAGTGTATTCCTCTTCGTGGGATCCTATGTTTAAGGCTGGAGGAGACTTTTAGGTTATCTCAAACCATGCACAATGTTAGTATGCTTGGAATTTAATATGTTCTCTATTTGTACCGTTCCCCTTTGTAAGTCTGGAATTATTTTACTATCCCATTTTCTTCCTTTTTACTGGCGCTGAAATATCTAAATGTGTCGCAAGCGCCGTAAAACCCTTAAAAAAAAAAATAAAAGAACCCCCCCCCCCCCCCCTCCAAAAAAAATCCCAACAAACAAACAAAGAGTATGAGTGTAAAATATTGAAGACGTTAGAGAATGTTATTACTATGATCCAAGTGATGTATTATTTTCCCATGAGGGCTTTAATTATTCAGTACAAAAGAAAATGCCACTTGAGTAATGCTAACAAATAGCACGGGAACTTTGAATTACAGATTATTAGACGAATGTGACGGTAGAACATCAAGATATAAACTGCCCATAATCATTGTTTACTTACCCCCCCCCCCCCCCCACACACACACACACACACACAAACACCACTACCATCACCACCACCACCACCACCACCAAGGTCATGGGCTTCATGACAATTTAAAGCAATGTAAAGACCCAACTGTGTTCTAATCTATAGCTTAATTGTTTGAATACCATAAAATCAATTTCAGGATATCATAATATTAAGATTTAGAAGCTGAAAATAGAAGCTGCTGCCCTCTTTTCTATTTGGCCGAGTGTCTAATGCCGCCCAATTATAAATCCCAAGTCTTAAAAATGTTTTGTTTGTTTGGACACTGTCCTTGCAACCTATGTGATCTGTGATGTAACTTGAATTACAATTCTGAGTTATTTATAGAAAACTGTTTCATACCTGGAACAGTTTTTGTTTTTGTTTTTTATGTTGTGTGATATTGTTGTGTGACGAATAAAGGTTTGAAAATCAATCAAACAGGTTCTTTCTCTTTTCTTTTTTATGACTCATTGTTGAAGAAATTTATTATTCATGTAGCCTACTCTTCCATAGCTATACATTATGAGTTCTTCATTCGCTTCTTCAAAATATTTTTTTTTTTAACTTGAGCTTTCATATAGGTCAATGTCCACTAATCGTGCTCTTATTGATTTACAAGGGGTCCCTAGCCAAGCAACGTGTATTATGTAGGACGAGTTATGACGCCTGGTAGGCGATATTACCATTTTTTTTAGGACTGATACATTATCGGCTAGGTATCCATTTTACACCTGGATACGATGAGAGAATGTGAGTAAAGAGCCTTTTCCAATGACTCAGCTGTGCGCCGTCCAGAGCAGGACGATCCCTCCGAAGGCGGTACAAACCACAAGACCACATAGCTGCAAAAGACTTGTTGGCACCACTGTTGACTTGGAAGATCAAAGTTATCTCCTTTGAATTGTGAGGGAAGTTAGCGAGCTTCTTTATTAGTAAAAGGAGACATTAGGATGTGCCAATAGACCATGGTCCAGTCCTAGATGTGAGAGAGAAATGACCTTGGACTGATTTATAGCTTAGAGAGGGTGTTTGGGATAATCCCTCTCAGACGCAAGTCCAAAAGTATAAATTAACGAATTGATTAATATTGAAACCGAGATAAAGTGTCGAACACCTAGACCGTCTAACACTTATAAGGAGAATAAATCTACTTTATCCATATGACACAGAACTGTTCTGAGTCAAAACAACATATTATAGGTAGATAGATAAATAAATAGATAAGATAGATAGAAATAGACAGATAGATATGTATGTAAAAACCAGAGCATTTATATGGCGCATAAAAACCAGAGCATTTATATAGCGCAACATCCACTAAACGTGCTCAGGGCGCTTTACGGGGTCAACAATAACACTTAAACGAGACGCCTATTAGGCGATAGTACATTTTTTTTTCGATGGAGACAACGCTGTTAACGGCTAGCTACTCATTTTACACTTGAGTATGGTGAATGTGAATAAAGAGAGGTTTGGTTTTTTTTTCATGATCTCAACTATGCGCTGCTCATAACGGGATTCGAACCCTTCCGATCCGAAGGCGTGTTATATCACAGGGCCTTAGGACCGCACAAAGATAGATATATGCAGATGGAGAGAGGGAAGGGGTGGGGGGGGGGGGGGCAGAGGGAGACACACATGCAGAGAGAGAGAGAGAGAGCTGTAGCGGGACACCTCGATACCTTTGCTGCAAAATGGTACATCAAGTACTGAATCGAACTGTATCGCTTTCAAACCAATTCACAAACAAAATAACGCCCTTAAGCCTGTTAATATTGAAAATGCTCGTTTGACTTAAAGTTTAAAACTGTGAGTGATACTCCAACTATTATAGATAGTATGCGCTAGGCTCACAACATTGCCATCCAGAAGTATAATGGACCAATACACAAAAACCATGTAACCATGAACTTTTATAGTCTGGATAATATAGTTAAGCGAGAATTACTCATAAACGTGGATGTCAAAAAACAATAACAAGACCCGAGTGACGTCAACTTCATTCTATCAATACTTGCCATTCTTATCACGTAACCCTCAGAGACACCAGTTTATGTCACTGTATGTGCCGTTTGTTGTGAATCGCTTTGCATCAAACACTCAATTAGTTTGATGTCTTGTATCAATGAGTCTATTCCAGGACCATGGTCTATTCGCATTGCATCGTTTCGGATAAGATACCCATTTGTTTTGTCTTGGTTTGAATTGAACAAGAGAGAAACAATTCACTACCCTATCGGGAAGTTTTCGTTTTAACTTGAGATGGATAAAAGACACTGTAGTGCAAGGGTATGGGGGACGATGACAGAAACGATGGGTAGTCTGGAGGGTGCAGCTGTTAAGCCTTTAACAGTGACGCAGATTTTTTTTTTTTTTTTTTTTTTTTTTTTTTTTTTTTTTGTTATTCTTTTTTTTTACGATTCGTTTCCTTTTATATTATTTTTAATGCAGAATAAACCGTTTCCACAATGAGAGCAGGAAGGATATCGTTAAACTAATTGCATTGTCGTTACTTTTCTTTTGATGAAAACGGTATTCTTCTGTTAGATTCAAGTAAGATTGGATTTCGTCTTTGAAGGGTGGTAAATTGTTGGGTTTAATGGTGGTTGTTGTCTTTTGGTTTTTTTTTTTTTTTTGTTGTTTTGTGTTTTTTTCCCGTTTGTTCTTTTTTATTATTTTTTTTAACACGATTTTGCTTTTTCCTAATTTTCTAACTGGCGAGCGGTTCGCTGTGCTTAATCGCATTTACACACAAAACTAGGTCTCGTTTGACACAAAACGAAAAAAAAAAAGAGCGTTGCTCGCAAGACCCTTGTAAACCAATTCCCAAATAATTGGCGGAGGCAATGTCTGACGTCCTTACAAAAGGGAGCAGGCGGGCTTCAGGGATGGGAGGTACAACGGAATAGGTCAATTACCCTTACAAAGCATATTGAAGATGCTTTTGAATGGGATCTGCAAACAGGTGCGATGTTTGTAGACCTATCGACGACATATGATATTGTGGGAAGGGCTCATGCTGAAACTTGCAAAAATCCTTAGATGCAAGAAGACCCCGAATTTATTGTTCTCTTCTATAGTGAGGGAATGACCATTCCTCGTCGCCTGAGGAGAGCATCTCTATTATCCTCTGGCACTTTTCTACTGACTTCATCTCTTGTTGTTACCAACATAAGTGCCTGCTCCACTCACTTTTCTGAATTAAAAATTCACCCCATATACCGGAGCATACTCAATGTCTCAATAGTTTCTATGTTATATGTTTGTGTTGAGAATATTGGCTATTAAGCTTAACAGCTGGCCAGGTAACTTCGCGATGGTTGTGTCGTGAACCCGCGGTCTCCAGAAGTCGGTGAGAGAGAGCTCTAAGAATGACCTGAGTTTGATACGAATATTTTTGTGTTCGTGGATAGCTCATACGGTAGAGTCACGCTCTCACCGGCCAGGCGGAGTTGTCGTACCAATTAGGTCGCGGGTTCAAACCCCACCACCGCCGCGAAAAAATGTTTATTCTCTATTGTCCTCTGGCACTTTTCTACTCACTTCATCTCTTGTTGTTAGGAAACTGAGGAATGGTTGCACCAGTCTTTAATGTCTACAATAGCGACAAACACTTGCTCCATCAGGTTAGGATATGCGGACGACTGAGCCCTCGTTACTCGAAGATCGGTCAAGGCCCATCTCGAGAAAACACTCATTGATGATTTTACCAAAACTAAATCTTACGTTGACAAATGGTTCCTCAATATGATCACTTCAAAAACAGTAGCCGAAGCTTTCAACCTAGTCATCGGCTGACACATCTGGAAACTGAATGCCCTGGTTCTTCCATTTGAATCGTATCCGAAGTACCTGGGCATGGGGTTTACCCTGACCCTCATTCCGGCCATATTGCCCCCAACGTAAAAATGTTCTAGTTCCTCTCCTCAAATTTCATGACCCAACAATTTTGTAAGTCTTGCTCTGATGCGGTTAATGCGTGTTCTTGAGCACATTGTTTCCTCTAAACCATCTTTATATTTTATTCCCAGTTCATGAGTTATGGAGAATTCTTCGAATGAACCATATTTCCACTGTCTCTAATTATTTGATGGTTTCCGCAGTCATTATCCAGGCTTTGTAGCCTTAGTAATTTTGCAATCATTTCCTTCCCTCATCTGAGAGGATCCTACAATTGTTCCAGGGTCGGGGCATGCGTAGGTACATGGTTTATTGCAATAATCTACTTTCAAACTTTCATGCTATCGTTAAATTTTTAGTTAAGCTTTTGTCTTATTTTTGTTTTTTTGTTTTTTGTTGTTGTTGGTGTTTTTTTTTTCTCCATTCGCCAATCCTTTTATATATAAGATGAGCACAACTTTGCCTTTTTTTTTTTTTTAGAATTTTGTATAGGTTACACCCCCCCCCCCCCCTGCCCCCATGTATATTATAGAACTCTTTGTACCACATTTATATCATAACACTATTTAATATATAAGATAGATAGATAGATAGATAGATAGATAGATAGATAGATAGATAGATAGATAGATAGATAGATAGATAGATAGATAGATAGATAGATAGATAGATAGATAGATAGATAGATAGATAGATAGATAGATAGATAGATAGATAGATAGATAGTTTAATGTAATCTATTATTTACCCTCTCAGAATACTGAGATATTTGTTTGTTTTATTTGGGGGTTTTTTTCACCCGAAGTAGGGCTTAAAAGGCAGTATGTTTCACCTTGAAAACTTATTTTTCAATATAAACGTGATTTTAATTCTGCTGCCCTAACTGATGGTGCTGTCAAGACAAGGAAACGAATTACCCGCATGTAACGTATATGGTGACAATACAACAAATTACATTGCATAAAATGCTTGAACTTCGTTTTAAAAAACTATAATAAAGTATATCATAAACAAACAAAATGCAAATGACTCATTTTGATGACTTTGGCAGACGTGAAGCCAGAACATCGAAACATGGATGAGGATGCGGAGGTGGAGGTTGAGTTGGTGCAGGGTTGGGGGGGGGGGGGGGGATAATAAACCTCACCTTCGAGATCTCCAAGTCAATCGCTTTCATGAGTAAATAATTCTATTTTTATCATTTTGAACTCACCCATCATGACTCATCAACCCACGCGCCACAACCGACAGATGCCACAAAGAATGAGTCTTGGAGGTGATTCAGAGAGCTACTAACAAAAACTCTGTGGCTAAATTTAACCAATTTAATTATCTTCAGTTACTAGGAATTCCCCTCGATACAATTCTGACTGGCATACTTGCAAGAGGAAGGGGATTCCCATCTTTTACACCTATGCTGTGAAAACTCATTTCTCATTGGATCTGAATGTTTAAAGGCATTCCGAGAATGTTGCGATTTAAGATTGTCATTTTCGCCTCGTGTATCCTCGTTTGTATGTTGTAATGTAATTTTTGTCGTTATCATCAAATGACATGGAGATAGCAACAAATGACCGCATGTACACTCTTTTAAAAAATTGTTAAAAGAGGTTATTTTTAAACAACCTGTCCTAAAATGATATTGCACTCAAAGAAAATATTCAACCAATCAAAATGCTCGTAACAAACGAGACACTTCGTTTATTTGCCGAAATATGACGTCTCCCCAAATAGGGACATTCTACTCTTTGAATTAATATGAAGCTTAATCGTGTATATAATATTTGACCCATCTATCCGATACTGTAAAAATACTCCAAGACTCCTTTTTATGTTTGTACTTATTATATGAGCGCTGTTGGGCAAGGCAAAAGGCAAAAAATTCTTTAACCCAACTAACCTCTCTCTCCCTGACCCCTTTTCTCGCGGTGCGGTTTAGACTGCGTGTGTAGTTTGATGGTATTCGACGTTGCAACTCGTGTGTGTAGTAGGCTAGCTAAACGGAGAGGCAGTGTTGTTTGAGTGTGTGGGCAATCCAGGCATTTGGCTCAGTGAGGAGCGGTTAGGCAACAACGTTCTACTTGAGGCAATGATACATTTTTATTTGTTGTCACTTGTACATGTGGTAGCTAATAATTATAAATATACTTCAAAGTAAGAATTTATTTTTGTCTTGTTTTATCATGGTTTTCTTGGGAGCTGGAAATGTGATTGGAAGAGTTTTGTGGCCATTTTTCCAGAGTCTTGGAGGATAAAAGTATGTGATTCCCCTCACGTCTTGATGTGCTGTTCAAACTTATTGGAATAGATTTCTTGTTTTATTGGTATTTTGTGTTTTATTCGATTTTCGTTGGAATATTTCTTGGATTTTAATCACTATGGCTTACGTGGCAAATGGAGAAAGAGTGGACGGTTCCTGGGAACTGAATATTTTAGTGACAGATCTTCAGGTGGAGAGAACGCTCCGTGTTGTTGGGGATGAGCATATCGGAGGTGTTATGGTAAAACTCGTCCAAGCGCTCGGTGAGTGTCTTTGCTACGAGTCGATAGGTATTTTTGTCCTGTAAGATTTTGTTCAAAATTTGATTTGAAATATTTTGCTGTTTAGACAGTTTAGATTTATATAATCTTAATCGATATTCTAGACAATGTTGATGTCTTTTTACCTTGTGGAAACGGAATAATCACATTTTGTTTATTTTAAAACAAATCTTTATCTAGCTAATTACTATTACTATTACTATTATTGCTTTTATCTTATTTTTATTGTTGTTGTTGTTGTGGGCCACGACTGATTGTAGATACGTAGTAGATATGAATGTGTATCATGTGTGAACGTGTTGAATGCCTTGAGATAATTATATATATATATATATATATATATATATATATATATATATATATATATATATATATATATATAATATCCTACATATAATATATACATATATATATATATATATATATATATATATATATATATATAATATCCTACATATAATATATACATATATATATATATATATATATATATATATATATATATATATATATATATATATATATATATATAATATCCTACATATAATATATATATATATATATAATATATATATAATATCCTACATATAATATATACATATATATATAATATATATATATATATATATATAATATCCTACATATAATATATATATATATAATATCCTACATATAATATATACATATATATATATATATATGAGCCAAGGTCAAAAGGTGCCAATTTTTTTTCTCAAAATAAAAGTGACATAATAGTCCATTCATGTTGCTATATGTGTAGCAAAAACCCTGTACTTCATGAATCAAAGGCCCTTTAGATAACTTTAAGGTCTAACGCAGCATAATATCGTCAACAATACCTATAGGTTGCTGGTGTCACCTGTGACCGGTGACACCAAAATGAGACAAAAACTCAATAACCAAATGATTTTTGTTGAGTATCAAACTGTATTTAGTAAGTTTTAGACAAAAAGACACAATCAACAACAATCACAGTACAATAATATTACCAACTATTGGAAAAATGTTGCTTTTTGGTGTCATCGGTCACAAGCAACATAGAATGCAAATATATTATTTCATAAAAATGTTTGTACATTAACAACAACAACAATATTGCATATGCTTATTACCTGCAATGTTCAGAAACTTTTGGAATAAAATGTTGGGAAATAATGTGACCAAAGCATATCTTTTTAGCGACATTGTGTCACTTGTGACATTAGACCGATGACACCATTACTTATGTCACAAGCAATACCAAATTGCAATTTCGACAATATATCATTAATTTCAGTCAAACCAGTGTAATAACCACAGTTAAATATGGAATTTAATAATATTTCAGAAACCAAAGACTTCAAAAATAGAAATATACATGGAAATTAGAGCATCTGAATGTGACTTGTGACATAACACCGTGACACCATTACTTATGTCACAAGCAACACCAAATCACACTTTCTTCCATAATATATCATTATTTTCAGTCAAAAAGCACAATAACCTACTCTAAAATGAAATTCAATATTATTTTAAGAAACTAAATACTTCTAAATTGGATATATACTTAGAAATTAGTAATACCATTGTTGCTATTACTTTGGTCAAAATCGGCACTAGAACGCAATTTTGCCTCAATAAATCAAGAATAGCAACTGAACACATGTAATATAGCCTGTTAAAATGTAATTCAATGACATTTCAAGCTTTGAAGAACATGAAAACAGAAATTTATTAGAAACTTCAAACTTAAGTGTCACCTGTGACATTTTAAGCAATGACACCAATGGTCACAAAAAGTACCAGAAGTCACATAAACACTGGATAAATATCAGCCATGGTAATGAATTCATGTAACCATACCGTAACATCCGTCCTACTGCTCAAATCTGCTAGTTTGTAGTAATTTAGTGTGTTAATAGTAAATCAAATCAAATTTCTTGACAACCCTTCTATTTATCTGGATTCGTCAAAAGCTTGAGTTTTGTCTTTTTCTTGATTGATACAACCCTGAAACATAAAAAATTAGAATTACAAGGAAACAATTAATTGTGTCAAAATCACAGTCTTATGTGAGATGTCATAATATCATATTTGTAAATAGAATAATAGCTGAAAACATAATTTTTTGGTGGCACTTTGTAATATCCAATATAAAGTGTTGCTTGTGACAATGTAAAATAGCGATGACACCAAAGTTCAACTTACCTTTTCTCCCTGGAGCCACGCTGGAAAGGCAAATGAAAGTGGTGCACTTCAAAGACTGGTAAGAAGTGTGGATCAAAATTGCGAATTGCCATTTAGCGAAACAAACTTCCACGTGTTCGCGCATGTCGTGTTGCTTGTGACAAATGACACCAAAACCAATAAACCTCAATATCGGTAAAACGGTATACATTTACTCCAAGATTTGAGTTCAGATAGTAAATCTATGCTTTTTTCTCATAATAAAACATTTTATAAACATTAAACATGAGCTTTAAAGTTTCGTGTCGAGTCTTAGTATTGTGCTGTGTTTGATGACACCAAAGGTCACAAGCAACACCAACTTTTTAAGAACTCTATATGAAACTTATTCAGATATGTAATATACTGCAATTGCGTTTAAAAGTAAATTTTGACTTTATACTATCAGTCAAATTTCAATCACGTGAGCTAAAACATCACATTTAATTTCTACATGATTTCTAAAAAGGTGATGCGTTGACCTCGTTTTAAGCACATGCCAAACAGCATTCAAATTTCACTTTCAAGTTGTTTATTTCATATTCTGTTGAACAGAGTATGTTGAGCTATCTCATTTTATCTCTTCTTCATATTATCAATTGATTACAAGCATTAACCCAATGAAAAAAGCCCATAATTAAGTAAAAATCAAATTTTCTTAACACTGGTATCAGGCGGGCACCTTTTGACCTTGGCTCATATATATATATATATATATATATATATATATATATATATATATATATATATAATATATATATAAAGAACCATAAAGAATGCTAGCAAATCATTCAGAAATACTGTCTCTATGAATGGTGTCTGAAACTGACAGGCAGGCTGAAATTCCACTAAACAGGCCCCACTGCAATTTCTACTCTAGTAGATATTTTGGGTTGCTCACCTGGAGTTAAGCGATATTTATCCAATTGAAAAAAAACGTATTTACCAATGTTTTGAAAAAATTTTTTTAATTTATTCTTCTTCCTTCTTGTAGGTAAGATACGCGTAATTTTTAAGTTTGCGTTCCTGTTTGTCTCAGTCCACCGAACCCTCATCCCTTTCCTTAATGTGCAAAGAAAACAGTTAAATTCCCATGTTTGTCTCTTGCCAATATCATCTAACCTCCCATTTATCCACACATATATTTAATTGACCATTGGCTTGAGTCAATAGGCAACATTGATTAATCCCTTGCTTTCTGAATGAATTTTGACTTGAATTTGAATACTTGAAAATAAAGGAGGATACTCCGATGATAAACAACGTGTCATAATTTCTAGTAATTTAGCGGGGAGTCCTTTGGAAATATTATTAGGCAGGATTTTTTTTTAACCACATGGACCATTATATGGCATGGGCATAGTAATGCAGGCACATAACAGTTCTAATGAGGTTCCAGTAGTCATTGTTTTGTATGCTCTGTGAATTAAATACATACTAAGTAATTGAATGTAGGGCTGGATACCAGTAGCGATTTACATTGCAGAAGAATCATTATGTCTACTCGAAGAAAGTTATTGATCACAAAATTAAAACTTTCGCCGTAACCCTTAAAGCATTCATAATTTATTTATACACAGGAATAATATAGAGGGAATGAAGACGATGTCACTCAGATCTTTGTTACTATTTATAGATAGCCTGTTAGCGATTAGTTTTCGTTCAATTATGTCAATCAGTCTATTGATGTTGAAGGTTTCACACAATTTTCTGTGTTGGTTTGTTTAGTTTGGCTGGTGGGTGTTGTGAATATTGTATCTAAACGCATAGCATCAATAACCAATGACAAAATAATCTTATGAAGATCGATATCCGGTCTTCGAATAAATGACAAGACCAATTCATTGTACAGTACTCTATCCACCATAATTTATATCAAAGGACGGAACGGAACAGCCGCGTCATTACGATATTAGATAATCAATAACGTGCCGTGGAGTATTTCTTTATCATTGCACTGTTCAAGGATTATCTACAGTTCGTTGTGCTTGAAGTCTAAGGGCAGGTTGACCCAGTTCCCGTTCCGTCGTATAGAAAACCCGATCTACAAAGTGAACGAACCTAAGAACGGAATCTGTACAGTTGGTTTTCTGCAACGATTTGTGACAAAGGGAAAGTTGTATGATGGTCAGATAAATTGAAAATTCTTTTCACCAATAGTAATAGTATTTCATGATTCACCGTCAGGGAGATTTTCAGCCAGGCGGTGGTTGCCGTCTCACATTATAGACACTTTTTTTTGTCGAGTGTGCCTCATAATATTTACCGTAAAACATCTTGTCAGTACGTTTGCATTGTCACAATTAAATTTCTCACACCTTTACATTTGCTTTGATCACGTTAGGTATCATTTAGTTCGTTACTATATTGAAGCTGGCATAGCTTAATTATTTACAAGTCTGGTTTTTTAATTACCCAATAAACGTGACGGGCAAAAATATACAGATTTCTTGAATTCTGTGATATTGTCAATTTTCTAAATAATCTTAGCAATGATAGCATGTATTGTGGTAGTCGATATCTTTATTCATCCCGTCGGCGTAGATTAATCTTTAGATAGAGTAAGATACTATATTAATTCCAACCGACGAGCATTTACAAATTTTTTCATCTGAAACTAACTCACTAAGGAAGCAGAAGGTTTGTCCAATCCAACTGGTTACAGGAAGTATCACATGTGGGTTTTTGTAAAGGAACCGTACAGCTCTCGTGATTGTGTCCCTTTATTAGTTTCTTATGACGTTTCCCCCAACTGCTTGTTATCTAAATCGTCTCTCTTTAATAAGAACTCTGTCGTCTTTTACTTATAGCTAATTATTCAGTTGTTTCCGCATGCCCCACGAGCCCTCTATCTTGTAACCCCCCCCCCCCCCCCCCCCCCAATTCTTACCTCTTGTGTGGATAAGCGGGCATTGTTTATCGAGTTGATTCTATTTTCATCTCTCTTTATCGGCTTCATTAATTTCGTTACGTGCCTAATGAGATGGACCAATGGGGACATTAGGAACTTGGTACTGACCTGATATATGTGAATTAGTTTTCATGGATATATTATATCCTTATTTATCTTATCATTATGGCTTTATTGTTGATTTCGATGCTCGTACTTACCTGCATTAATGAGGGAGAGTGGGAAGGGGGGGGGGGGCACTTATCCATTTGTATGACGTTTCATTCTTCAAGATATTTTGTATCTCTATTTTGTGCTTTATGAAGGAGTCAGCGTACACTTGTGAAGCAACTATAATGTTTGTCACGCTCAAGGTCACAGCGGTTTCAATTACTTTGCACTCGTAGACGAATAGAAATCCGAGTTGAGTCATTCGGCCTAACTTCACATCACTTCATTATATGAATGTTTACAATTCTTGATATCATTCCGGCATAAATGGCTGCGTTTATCGGTCAGGTCGTTTTATTATGCTTGACTTAATCACTCGACCCTAAGTGAGTGAATGGGTGATTGTGCTCGTATTACAATTATGAAGAGTCTCTTGTGAAAACTGTTCACTATGTTGGTCACCGTTGTGTGTATCGGGGTGTAATGAGTGAGTGTCCGGAACGTGAATAGAGTGTGTAGTTGGTGGGAGAGTTAGTATTATTAGTTAGTAAGAGAGAATGAAGATAACGGAATGTTATGTAATATGAAGGCTTGAAGGAGGCAAAATGTATTATTTAAATTAAAGATTAAATTTAAATTGTTCTCGATTGTAATTATTCCTAATCTACATCATAGTCATTAGGCCCATGGAGCCGGAGTTTATCCCGGTTTCAAAGGCGTGGTACGGACAATAGCAAATGCTTGCTACCTTTGGATAGGACGCTTGTCTATCGTAAAGTACTTTCCGCAAGATCTTACAGACAGGGGGGGGGGGGGGGGCAGAAAAAATATCGACTGCTTGCTCCCGGGGTCGATCTCAGTCCCTTCTCATGTGAAACAAGTGCTCTACCAACTGAGCTATCGGGACCCACATTACAATAATATAACAGTTGAGTGAAATGAGCGCGTAGAGAGTGTGGTAGTGGCTTCATACAACGAATTGTGTAATTGCAGCGAGTCGTCTTTTCAGATATGTATTTCATAAAGAACTTTTGGACACAATGCTTTGAATAGATAAATGGATAACTATTATAAATACATAGGTAAATAAACGAGTGAATGAATATTTAGGCTCGGATTTGCTAAACTGCAGGTTTCTGTGGTGATACTGGACTTGGAATGGTCCATTTGCGTTGTTTTTTATTTATTTTAGGTTCAATTCTTTATTCAGCTTCAATCTAAATGTATTCGTGGCGTGGGATGATTGGAATAGACAAATAATATTTTATTTTCACCTCTCTATGTAGTTATATTATTATATGTTGTATTCAGCCACTGTCCATAACTTTTTCTTGGTCAGTTTGACATTTATACTATACTTGTTTAATATAAAATAATTTGTTCTAAAATGTAATCCTTATGTTCACACAAGACGTGAACAAAATAGTATTTGCAGAGAAAACAGGGTGAGGGGGGGGGGGGGGGGATCGGTTTGTTCTCCCTCGAAAAAATGCTTTTTTTTTCTTCTTCAGGAACACGGCCCTTTTCTTACACACGAAGGAAAGGTCTATGTTGTTATTACGTTACGTTATAATGCTTA
>NC_088360.1:67349641-67357141 GCF_034508935.2 Berghia stephanieae | reverse complement strand
GTAAGGGCGTTTTATTTTAATGAGGATATCTTACTAATTACAGAGGCTCTCAAATGATAGTGAAATCAAGCTGATACGCTGGTAGCTACTTTTCTAGGGTCAAATATTTTGATGTTAAGACAGTGAGCTGAAACTTAAGTCGTCAGTGTGTCCATGCAAATTCGTTCATGCACATGCCTCCAGCAGCTTAAAATTGTTACAAAGTGAATGAGAAGAGGAGTGGGTGGGTGACCACTAATTGGGATGATTAAAATAAAAATGAACAACATATTTGTGGTTTGTGTGTGTGTGTGTGTGTGTGTGTTAGAGAGAGAGAGAGAGAGAGAGAGAGAGAGAGAGAGAGAGAGAGAGAGAGAGAGAATTATATTAATATCGATTGGTTTTTAATGGTGTGTAAAGTAACGATTTAACCCCCCCCCCCCCCCCCCCAACAAAACAAAAACAAACAAATAGAACACAAGAAATGAACAACAGCAGTTTTATTTTATCTCTCATCTACATTATCCCAGCCAGTAACTTCCCATGAATCTACTTTATAATCCTCTCCAAGCTTGTACCAAATTCCATATCTTTCGTCATCGTGTTATAATTTCGCGCAACTCGGTGGCTTATCACCTTACCTACTTCTCAGATTCCAACACAATTACTCATATTACCCTAGTTTCTACTCCAAGTCCACACAGCTGCGCTGCTGTTTGTTTGTTTTCATACATTGCCATGCGCCAGTGCTTCTTTATCAATATTCACATTACCAACCCTTTGTAGTTGGTTTGTTACGCCATCGGGATCCCAATCTTATTAGGTAATGTAGATAGTATACGGAATTCATGTCCATTGATTATCGTGTCTATGGCAATGATTTGGTGATGGATGACTTGTGATATAACATCTTCCCGATTCAGTGAAATATTCGTCTATGCCTTGGTATTGGATGTGATCGTAGCTTACGATGTGACTCACACGTTTGATGGTGATGACGACGACGATGATAATGATGACGGTGGTGCTACATGTGGAACAATGGAATTGAGGATTTTACAAATGTCCGACCCAGATTAAATTCAGATCTAGTTTTTATTCGTTGATATCCCCCCCCCCCCCCCCCCCCCCCCCATTAACATGTTACCGAAGGCGACTGGTAAACAATGGAGTAGTAAATTCCAACAGAACATCGTTTTTAAAATATGACTGGAGCATTCTATATTGTGATAAGCGTGAAATAGCTACTTTGATAACAATTAAGATTACCATTTGATATGTCATGCTATAAAAGTCATTTCACACTCTGGTGGTTGGGATTTATTACTATTATTATTTCTTTATTTTTAGAAATACTTTCACGTTTTGAATTAATAACACGTTCCAAATTGTCATTTGTAAGATTATTTTTCCTTGAAAAAATCCCCCCCCCCCCCCCCGAATATTTGCCTTGATATTTGCAAGCTATTCGTAACAATGTTTTGGATTACCTTTGATATGGATATGTTGATAATATATTATATGACAGTGGTCACGTGAAACACATTACATTATGGTCGTCTGTGATGTTTTAATCCAAAACTAAATCACAATACAATTGGCTTAAATTGATTTTCGGAATATTTGGAATTTAGTGAGAAGAAATCATAAAAATGACTGGCGACAAACAATAAAGCTGTATGTGTGTGTGTGTGTGTGTGTGTGTGTGTGTGTGTGTGCTATTTGTTGACAGAGTTTTACACAGGTATAGATAGAATGCGCTTGGCCAAGGAGTTCACAACATTGCCATCCGGAAGTATAACGGACCAACACACAAACTTTGTGTAACCATGAACTTTTATAGTCTGGTTAATAGTCTGGTTAATACAGTTTAGTGAGAACAACTCACAAACGCGGAGGCAAAAACAATAACAAAGGCCTGAGTGACGTCATCTGCATACTATCTATATTCGGAAGAAAGTAATAATGACTTCTTGTTCACATTTTTATATTATGATTGTAGAATGAAAGAAATTGACGTCACTCGACTCTTTGTTATTGTTTGTCGCCAGCCATTTTTATGATTTCTTCTCACTAAATTCTATCTGACTTTAAACGCTCAATGTCACATATAGGTTTGTGTGTTGGCACTGGGTGTTGTGAGTTGCTAAGAAAGACGCAGAGCTTAATTTTCTTTTTTTTTTTAATCTTGGGATTTGTCCAGCAATTATAGTAATAGTCTTATTCGAATTACTGACGCACAATATATCTCGGCTTCTATCATCTCCAATCACGCATGTCTAGACACAGAACACATTGCGTCTCTTGCACTATCTACATTTTACACTACACATTCAATCTACAACATAAAACGATGGTCAGCGATGAAGGCCTCCAGTCTGTAGTGACGTAATACCCGTGATCTATCGCCGTTCCTGGCATACAGCCCACCTGGCAGTCCGCAAAATTACATACACAGGCGTATGCGTTTATTAAGTGCACCTTCTTGGTATGGTGGTCAAATAATCTCTCTCTCTCTCTCTCTCTCTCTCTCTCTCCTCTCTCTCTCTCTCTCTCTCTCTCTCTCTCTCTCTCTCTCTCTCTCGTGTGTGTGTGTTTGTATGTCACACCTTGGATGAACATTCCATTCATACTTACTGCCACCCCTTTGTGTGTAAGTGATGAAAATAACTAATGTGTTATGCGTTGTGCGTTATGGACAGTGCACACGGTCATGTCATTAGCGCATTGGACATTAAAATAGTAGTCTCTATAATCGTTATGTTTGGTACAGCAGCATCGACAGATAGCCTGGTATGTAATGTTGCTAAAAAGAAAAGAAAATTGAAGCCATAGTTCATGCCGGTGGTTTTTGTCGTGAATAACCTAATATTTTACGGAATAAAAGATGCCGACTACACAAAACCAATGGTAAATAGAGAGATATAATTTATAGATGTCGCTAGTAAAGAGGCATTTGAAATGACGCCTTGAGGATGTAGCTACAATGATGGAAAACGAGAAAACTAACCTGGCTGATACGCTGACATTTATTTTTGAAGAAAAGACGGAGGTTATTTTTATAAACCCTTGAAAGCTTGTGCATTCGACCATTGAACGTTCAAAATGAAATTATTTCTTTTTAGGGCTGCTTACATTTGAATAAATAAGTCAAAATATATAGTGAAACTATGTCTCGCCATTAAAAAGACACATTCCTCTTTAAGTGAAAAAAAAATAGTTGAGAGCGAAAGATAATCATTATTGGGAAAATTGGATCGATATCTTCAATCTACTTCCCCAGAACATGTCATAAGTCCACAAAGTTAGTTATGTGTGTGAAATATCCCTTTGTATCATTGTAGAGTATTTTCAAGCAAATAAAAAATGTAGCAAAGACAGTCGTCACGTGAAACACTTTACACAGTGTGGGGACGTAAGAGGATCACCTTTATTTTAAAAAAATCCCATATGTGCTGCGTTCATGTAAAAACGATTTAGGTTTTTCTATATAATCAAAATACAGAGGTCATGTGACATGTGAAATGGTGTATTCGACGAAATACACCATTCCCATTTTGAATTTTTCTCTTTGTTTTTTATATTCAAAGATTTTCGTATTTTAAACGAGAGAAAGGCTTCGTGTTTGCGATCATTTGTTCGACAGGTGTTAAAATTTGATCCTACTGCTGCCGAGAAAGGCAGATTTTAACAGCCGCTGCACTCAATACCCTTGTTTTGTAAACAGAAATATTGACTGTTCCTTGGTAGCCTATCGACCTACGACATGAAAATCATGAATAATGTAACTCCTAAGTGTTTGAGCAAAGCTCACAAGTTAGTAGTAAACAACAATAGTGGCTAACACACATTAATTTGTGTTATCGTGGTTAATTGTCGTTCGGTGAAAATTGAGTGAGTACTCTTCACCTTTACAGCTGGACTAAATCCAAAGATTCTGTAAATGAGGCACTAGATGTACCTAAAGGTCCTATCAGTAGTAGGAGGACTAGGTATTCCGAGAAGACAATTTCAGTTTTGTAAAGAACATATAATTTACTCCGGTAGTAGCGTGAATAAATAGCTTATTCCAAGTGACGGTTTCCTTTACTACTCCGCGTGTACATATTTTGTTTCTCCCATTTACTTTACATTACTAATATTAATTTCAGAGTCGATTGTGAGTAATGTTTGATTTCATCTGGGTTTGATTTGTTTGTTTTTTTTTTTTTTTTTTGGGTTTTATTTGGGTTTTTTTTTTTTTTTTGTTGTTATTGTTGGTTTTTTTTTTTTTGTTTTTTTTTTTTTTGGTTTTTTTTTGGTTTTTTTTTTTTTTTTTGGGGGGGGGGGGGGGTTCTGTGTCTGTTTCTTGAATTGAATGCGTTATTTATTATCGGTAAACAGAATGCATATGACATCTTTTATACAAAAACACCAACGCGAACAACAACAACACATACATATTAATTATAATTTGTTATATAATGTATATTTCCTTAATAAAATCTGATTATTAAAACCAGTAAGCCCTTTCGGGTTTTTTCACCGACATGTGGATCGCTCTCACAAAAGACGTTCGTTTTGTTTGTAATTATACTCGTGTTAGGATGGTGCAAATTTTCTTAGTGTTTCCGTTGTGTTTTTTCTCGAAGCAGTCTTTGAGATCGTCGTTGAAACTGTCAAAAGTATCCTTCATTTTCTGTGTGTGTGTGTGGGGGGGGGGGGGGTCGTCTTGTGTGGACCCTAATGGTACAGGTTTGTTAATTAAATTAACGTTGGGGCCTCCTTTCCAGTGTTGCCTGTGCCTGGTGAAGTGTATCGGTCAACATGTCAAATGTGACACGGTGTGGATGTGTTGTTTACTCAATATGTGTAACCATCTGTTGTTTGCCGGACTTCGAAAGGCAAACTGAACGGTTGTGTCAAATGCTTCTAATCAATAATGACCAATTAGGTCATCTTGACGTTCGAATGGTTTGTTCATCTATACGCCGAGGGATGAATCAGCTAAACGTTCTCCCCTCCCTCTCTCCCCCCCCCCCTCTCTCCTCTCTCTCTCTCTCTCTCTCTCTCTCTCTCTCTCTCTCTCTCTCTCTCTCTGTCTGTCTTTTTGCTGAGCTTTTTATTACATACTTTATGACCACCTTGTATGTAATACTTCATCAGGAGACGTGTTTTGATTCCTATGAAATACAGTCAAGTGTTTTTTCCTTTTAAGGTTCTGTGTTTCTTTATTTATATACGCGTTGCTCCAAGTTCTATCCATCTCCTGTTCCTTTAAAATGCGCCATCTTATTGTGTTTTTGTTTTGTTTGTTTGTTTGTTTTCGCGTGTGTGGGTGTGTGTTTTGTTTGTTGTTTGTCTTTGTTTGGTTTGTTGTTTGTTTTTGTTTGGTTTGTTGTTTTTTTGGGTTTTTCTTTTTTTTTTTTTTTTTTTTTTTTTGTTTTTTTTTTTTTTTGTTTTTTTTTTTGGGGGGGGGGGGGGGGGGGGGTTGTTCTTTACTCTGTTATGTTCACAAGCCTTGTCATTCGTTTGACCTTTACTCTCTCTCCTCTCTCTCCTCTCTCTCTCTCTCTCTCTCTCTCTCTCTCTCTCTCTCTCTCTCTCCCCTCGTTGTCCAGCAATATTTTATGTTATTTCTCTTTATATTTGTGCAATGGTTGATTGGGATGCTCTAGACAATTTTGATTTGTAAACTCGAAATTGACGGTGTGTTGGTATTTGATGAAAATGTATAATAGGTCTGTACCTAACTGGGAGAGTCTTGTAAGTTAGACAAGTGGGCGGCCTCTCGATAAGTGGAATTCTCCGAGATATGAAGAGTTCTGAAGTGTTTTCTCTGAGGATATTATTTCCTACACGGATTCATGTGTTCTTGACGTACTTAGTCTGACGTAGGACGTGATTTTAAGCTGTGCTTGTTACTTTACAAAAATATAAATCTATGCCAAGCCCTTTTTTGTGGAGGATGGACACAGACTGCTCGCAATGCCGTCACGTGTAAGGCAAGAAGTGTCATTAAGACTTGCAGATCCGTTGCTCACGCTCAATGTTGCGCAATTCTCTTCGATTTTTTTTTCAGGGTCATTTTAATCCATCAATATATTATGAAGAAAGAAGTTTTCTAACCTAAATGACACACTGGGCTGGACCAATTTTTTTTAAATATTGTGATAAAAGTGATTAACGGCTTTGGAATATGGACTACCCACGAACTGGTTTAGAGATTGAAGTTGATGACCAGGCTAAGGGTTGTCAGTTAACATTTGTTTTTGTTTGTCAGTTACCCAATTAATTTTATCCCGTTTGTCTATCAGTGACCCGATCAACTTCATCCCATTTGTCTAACAGTGACCCAATAACCTTCATTCCGTTTGTCTATCAGTGATCCAATAAACTTTAACCCATTTGTCTATAATTATTAGTGACCCAATCAACTTTATTTCCCGCAGAATAAAATTATCTTGTGTTCAACTCCAAAGATGTAAGTAGCACGTGATGTTACTCTCCAAGGCAGGATAGGTGATTAGACGGGATTAAGCTCCATAATAAATACGTAGGATCACGTCTTCCATCGGTAATAACCACATTAACTCCCCCTTCATATTTACACCTCGTCCTCCTCCTCCTCCTTTATGCCCCCTCCTCCTTTTTCCTCATGCCTCCTCTTCTTTTCTTCTTCTTCTTCTTCTTCTTCTTCTTCTTCTTCTTCTTCTTCTTCTTCTTCTTCTTCTCTTCTTTCTCTTCCTTCTTCTTCTTCTTCTTCTTTCTTCTTCTTCTTCTTCTTCTTCTTCTTTCCTCATCATTATCACCATCATCGTCGTCGCCATCACCGTCATACCATCCTCATCCAACTTTCCTCTCCATTTCCACTTTCATTCTCTCTCCTCTTCGTCCGTCTTTGTTTACCTCTCTTGTCTCTCGGCTTTCAGTTCCTCAAATTGATAGTTCTCCTTCTCATCCCCCCACCCCTATCACAAATGTATCCTCTTCTCTGGCACTTTTCACTTTCAGACTCCCCTTCCCCCCTCAAGCATCTGTAAATGAACATAAACCACCCCAGTGAGATCGATATAAATGCTTTGGTAACAAGGCGGTAATTTGCTCAGGATGACAATAATTACGTCAATTTCCGGGATTGCCCCGTCGACGTTGGATGGGGTTTAAACACATTATAGTGTACTTTGGTGTGTTGTGCTTTATTGATGGAATTGGTTATCTCGAATACAAATGCGGATAAAGGAATCAACTGAATAAGACAAAGAATGAATTAGCTCGACTCGTTCTGGGTTGAAATGACTTAATGGATGAGTGAAACAGGCGTACAAAGGAATGAAACGTTCAGATTCATCAAAGAATGTGTCTACACCGGCATTTTCATTATCTTCTTATGGGTTTGTCAGGAAATGGGTTTTTTTTTTTCTTTTACAAAGTTAGAATTTGCAGAATACCCATAATTCCATCCCATTATAAGTATTATTATCAGTTCTCCTGTCTAAGCCTGATATTCGTCGTCGTCGCCGCCATCAACACGCCCCCCCA
>NC_088360.1:67348406-67349541 GCF_034508935.2 Berghia stephanieae | reverse complement strand
TATGTCATGCTATAAAAGTCATTTCACACTCTGGTGGTTGGATTTATTACTATTATTATTTCTTTATTTTTAGAAATACTTTCACGTTTTGAATTAATAACACGTTCCAAATTGTCATTTGTAAGATTATTTTTCCTTGAAAAAATCCCCCCCCCCCCCCCCAATATTTGCCTTGATATTTGCAAGCTATTCGTAACAATGTTTTGGATTACCTTTGATATGGATATGTTGATAATATATTATATGACAGTGGTCACGTGAAACACATTACATTATGGTCGTCTGTGATGTTTTAATCCAAAACTAAATCACAATACAATTGGCTTAAATTGATTTTCGGAATATTTGGAATTTAGTGAGAAGAAATCATAAAAATGACTGGCGACAAACAATAAAGCTGTATGTGTGGTGTGTGTGTGTGTGTGTGTGTGTGTGTGTGTGTGCTATTTGTTGACAGAGTTTTACACAGGTATAGATAGAATGCGCTTGGCAAGGAGTTCACAACATTGCCATCCGGAAGTATAACGGACCAACACACAAACTTTGTGTAACCATGAACTTTTATAGTCTGGTTAATAGTCTGGTTAATACAGTTTAGTGAGAAACAACTCACAAACGCGGAGGCAAAAAACAATAACAAAGGCCTGAGTGACGTCATCTGCATACTATCTATATTCGGAAGAAAGTAATAATGACTTCTTGTTCACATTTTTATATTATGATTGTAGAATGAAAGAAATTGACGTCACTCGACTCTTTGTTATTGTTTGTCCCCAGCCTTTTTATGATTTCTTCTCACTAAATTCTATCTGACTTTAAACGCTCAATGTCACATATAGGTTTGTGTGTTGGCACTGGGTGTTGTGAGTTGCTAAGAAAGACGCAGAGCTTAATTTTTTTTTTTTTTAATCTTGGGATTTGTCCAGCAATTATAGTAATAGTCTTATTCGAATTACTGACGCACAATATATCTCGGCTTCTATCATCTCCAATCACGCATGTCTAGACACAGAACACATTGCGTCTCTTGCACTATCTACATTTTACACTACACATTCAATCTACAACATAAAACGATGGTCAGCGATGAAGGCCTCCAGTCTGTAGTGACGTAATACCCGTGATCTATCGCCGT
>NC_088360.1:67320906-67343406 GCF_034508935.2 Berghia stephanieae | reverse complement strand
ATAAGTATTATTATCAGTTCTCCTGTCTAAGCCTGATATTCGTCGTCGTCGCCGCCATCAACACGCCACTCCACCTCCTGTTCATCTTCATCATCATTACCATTATCATCATCATCATCATCATCATCATTACTAATACGGTGGCCCGTGCGCCTTTTTTTTGTTTTTTGTTTGTTTTTGTTTTGTTTTGTTTTGTAGATAAGATTAAAATAACCTATCTTATAATATTTGACGTTTATGGCGAGATGATGCAACTTTGATACAATCTAAGAGAGAAACACACACACACACACTCACACACACACACTCACACACACACACACACAGAGAGAGAGAGAGAGAGAGAGAGAGAGAGAGAGAGAGAGAGAGAGAGAGAGAGAGATGTGGTGTTACCTTACTGATATGGCTGATAGTTATGAGCCTTGCAGTTGTGTTGTAATTAATAAGTTTGTAATAATATTTTTGGACTTCATAAAATTGTGGTAGCATCTTTGTGGCTCGACAGACAACAGGACTTAAGAATAATACTTTTGGTTTTGATTTTCATTTCTTTTAACCGCTTAATTGCCGTACTGTGGAGAATACACATATTTAAAACTTTGTCCATAAAACTCGTCCTTCAAATGATATCGATCGATTTAAATGACCCTCATCTTGGCAATAACTCAAACCTGGAACTTCGCGAAAGTTTTTGCCAAGATTAGGGTAATTCAAATCGATCAATATTTGAAGGACGGGTTTTCTGGCTAAATGTTTAAATACGAGTTTTTCCTGTTAATTGGTTAATCACACGTATTTCTGGGTTTCAACGTTGAGTAAACGAGCTGAGCTCCACACAGTCTTTGTCTTAATTGACCAATCATCAAGCTTTTTTTTTTAATCATTGATCAATACAGACATAATATGTATATATTGTCTAGCACATTTAGCCCGTAGTTTGAGCTTAAAACGTCCTTTCGACTCACCGTGTCATTATGATGCGGTGCGTTATCCAAAACAAAAAAAACTCACAACATTCGCCAAGCGGAAATGACGTTCAAACACACAAAACTGTGGGTAACCTTAAACGTGTTTAGTCTGATTGATAGAATTTAGTGAGAACTACTCATACAAATGGGTGGCTAAAGCAATAACAAAGACTGAGTGACGTCAATTTCGTTCCATCTTAATACATCTTAATACTACACCTGCAAGCCCATTATCAAAAGCCCCCCCCCCCCCCCCCCCCCCAAAAAAAAAAAAAAAAAAAAAAAAAAACTCATTACATGTCGGTATGCTCTCTCCATTCGAGACATAACAGACCATGAATTTTTTCGCAACTCCCCCCCAAACCACAACTTTATTTATTTTCGTGGGTGTACTTTTTACCTGTCGATTTAGGTTCTTCTGTTCTCTCTTCTGGCAATAGTTTTATTACCTCTTTATGAACGTTTTCAAACTTCCTCTGTGAATATGTGGTTTGATCATCACTATTATCAATTTAATTAATCCTGAACGGTGATTGGTAAATTTTTAAAAATAATTCGTAAGATACAGATTCAAGGCCTCCGAGCGTGTCGATGAAAACACAAAATAAGAAACAATAAAATAGAACACCTGATTTAGGCTTTATGTCCATCTATGGTACCTGAAGATGTATGTCTTTTCTTTCCAAGTGAGTGCAACTCACTCGTTTTAGTTGCCGAATCGTACAGGAATGGAAGGCGGAATTTAAATCTCTTTCCATTTCCTACCGACAAAGTGAAATAACCCAAACGGAATTTATTTGTCATTGTTCATATGACACATTTGGATGATCAGTTCTCACTAAATAAATGTTTGAATAGTAATATAAACGTATGGAGTTTTGTTTGTTGGTATTTTTCATGTGTTTGTTGTGAGTAAAGTACATAACTATTTTGCGTTTTTGACACACAGTTATTCACGAACAGGAGAGGTTATTGAATGCAGTCAGTTTACAGCCTCTGGATTAGAAAGCTGTCGTAATCTCGATACATTTGTAGTGTATTCACTTTGGCCATCAAACTCTAACTGCAGATATTGATCGCGGAAATTGGCCCCAATTTGTCAAAATCATTTTAAAAAATCTCAAACCCAAGACTTCTCTTCTCAAGTTTGGGATTCCTTTAAAATCGTCACAACTTGGGGTCTTCTAAATGGATCGATCATTGCAGGGAAAGTTTTCTAGCCAAAATAAAATGGTTTTGTTAGAACATACAGTACCGTTTATGTCTTTTCCACGGTAGTGGCGGTATTCAAGATGTATACTCAGCCAGACTGTCTACATTTCCAACACGATAGGTTTCAACACCTTCAGGATCCCGTAGTCTTACTCTGTTAAAAAAAAAAACAACACTTTTTAAACATTTTGGACAGCATACTCTTTCTACAAATGTCGTTCGGTTAAAATGAGCCTCGTTTGTCAACGCTCAAACCTGGGACTTCAAGCAAGTCCCCAAAGAAGTCTCGGGTTTAAGAATTTTTGACAAAAAGAGAATCATTTTTATCGATCGATATTAGAAGGACGAGTTTCTGGTTACATTTTTAAAAATGTGGGTTTATTTTTTTTATAGTTACGGTAGCGTTCGTGTTGAACTGTCAACAACGATCCACACATTGTCTCGTGGATGGGTAGGCAGCTTGATTGCCGTCGTGGGTAGAATGTTAATGTTACGGGTTTGATCATTTCCACCTCATCACGCCGAAGATGTTTTCAGGAAATATTTCAATGATATTAACAGGGGTTTTTGTTGGGTTTTGTTTTTTTGTTGTTGTTTATTTTTTTTTTTTTTTTTGGGGGGGGGGGGGGGGGGGGGTTGGCAATTATTATGGTTGTTGTTGTGGTTTATTTTGTAGACAGGTAATACCATCTGCATCATTACTTTTCAATTTATTCACAATCCCTTTCCTATTGTTATCACTCAATAGTCCCAGTCCTTGGGAACATAAAGGATGAGAAAAGGATCAATTGAGTGCGATTCGAATATACTTTCGTGTTATTTTGACAGTTATATAATATTATAGTATTTCAAAATGTTATCGTTTCAGTGTCCCATTGAAGAAAGGGAAAAGAAAAGAAGAAAAGTGTTTTAATATAAAGTCTTGGTATAAAAACCCGGAAAATTCCCCAATTATTTTAATTTTGATAAATTAAGATAAGAACAATAATAATAATAATAATAATAATAATAATAATAATAATAATAATAATAATAATAATAATAATAATAATAATAATAATAATAATAATAATAAAGTAGAAGAACGAAGAAGAAGAAGAAGAAGAAGAAGAAGAAGAAGAAGAAGAAGAAGAAGAGGAAGAAGAAGAAGAAGAAGAAGAAGAATGTTGATGATGATGATACTGATGATGATAATAATAATAACTCCCCATAAACTTTATTTTTTTTAAAGACAAAATTATAATCGTTCAACGCAACAATGACAAAAAAAAAAAATAAAATAAAAAAAGAATCACGCAGATAAATACAATCTGGTTATCGGAATTGTAGATTTTATTTACACATAGGCTGCACCATATGGGAACTTTATTTACTCTACAGTCGTGATCTAATTTAATCGATATACATAATGTGTTGTTTGAATTAGACATCTTGTATACATTTATATCCGTGTACAAACAAAATCGATATGTTTTGCTGCTTTTTTTCCCCAGGAAATTACAATACAGTACGTGTGTAGGAGGAATGGGGAAAGTGTAATTTACCCACCAAGATAAGAATTATTTTTATCGATAGTTTTTGTGATATATGGGACATAGTAATGTATTTCTCCCAAGAATATCCATTTAGTGCGAGGTGACCCAGTGCGCTTAAAGTTGGGAGATTCGTTTAAGTTCCTTTTCATGCACTTCCTTGTTTTACATTTGGCTTGCTTATTAACTTTCAGTTTGATCATTTCGGACAGAATTGATGGTTCCGTGGTACAATTCGATAGATACATCGTTTTAGTGAACGCGTAGGCGATGTCATCGTGATGTATCCCGCGCAAATGTCGATTTTTTTCTAACATGTCAGTGACTAGAATCTGTTAAATTTGTTAAGTATTATTCATTCATTCATTCCTTCATTCATTCATTCATTCATTCATTCATTTATTCATCCATTTCAAAGCAATTTAAACTCATTCGTTCACACGTGAATCAATTCTGTTATTGTCATTTCCTGTTCCAGATATTGCGCTAGACTGGTCAGATCATGCCTTATGGTGGCCGGAAAAAAACAAATGGTTATTGCGGTCCCGGTCCACCCTTGACCAGTACAACGTCCAGGCCGATGCCCGTCTCCAGTTCACCCCCATGCACAAGAACCTCAAAGTACAGGTACCAGATCTTCAAGTCCTGGAATTACGGGTCAATTTCTCCATCAAATGTTTCGCCGCTGTCGTGGAGACTTGTAAGGAATTAGGTAAGTACTTTTTTTTTTTTTTTCTCAAACTCGTCAAAATATTTTTTAAAAAAAGAATGGCAAACACGGAAATATGGGGGGGGGGGGGGGGGGGGGGGGGGTGTCAGGTCTATATCCAGATGGAGTCTATTCGGGCCATTTGCAGAAGTCGGGAGTAATTTTCCCTCCAATGGAGTATCAAGGGAATTGTTCAAATACTTCAGGGTAGCTTATTTCTGTCAGACCTCTTCAGAGCGATTTGCATTGTACGTAGAAATTATATTATAACCGTCTACCAAATAGACGATTTTGTTCAATGATGTAATCACCAATCGAAATAAATAATGAATCCCATGATTAGTCATTATAGAGTAATTGATAGAAGAAAGCTGTTAACACAAGTTTAAGATCTTTACATTGTAGAAATTGCTATGAACAGAAATATAATTGACGCTTAGTCTAAATAAAATGAACTTGAAATTAAGGCCCAGTTATTAATTTTTGGTTATGAACTGTCTTTGTCTCTCTCTTTCTTTTTTTTATTTTTAATTTTGTATGATGGGTAGGGATAGGATGGGTTCAAAGACGAGTAATGCTGCATGGCTGCCGAAGTATTCATTTTACAACATTGATAATTTGATATGGCATCGCCATTGATCCTGAAATAATTGACTTGTGACGTTCTATAAAATATCCCTATTAAATATGATTATATCTGACGTACTCAAGAGAGTTCACTTCAAACATGACTCACTCTCCTGAGTCGTTCTCATACATGACGCTTATTTTACGAAATAATAGGGAACAAAAGTGTAATGTTAACTGTTCAAAAACCCAAACAACTGGTTCCAATCTCCCATTCAAGAGTAAAACCACTCTTCCGGAGGACTGGATACAAACCTTGTGTAATTGATATTCTAGTTTCATAGTGATGGCATCTTATTTTACAGTCTTAAGTATATGCTGGTCGTCAATAAAGATCATCCAGTCTCGCTCTTTTACGTCCCTTAATTCTAATAATCTGTTTATACATCTTGCTACTAAAATAATTATGCCACCCTTTGATTCACTATGTAACCTATTCATTAATAGTCATCCGAAGGACTGGTTACATATAAACTTCCAAGGAATTTGGAACCGGAAGAGTAAAAGGTGTGACGTTACGACTTCTATTCTTTACACATTGAAATATAGGGGTCCCGGTAGCTCAGCTGGTAGAGCACTCGCTTCAGACGCAAAGGGACTTAGATCAATACTGGACGAAGTTGAGATTATTTCTGACTCCTTGTCCACCCTGCAATGATGGGTAGCTGGTTCTATTGGATCTGGCGGAAAGTACTTTGCGATAGACAAGCGTCCTATCAAAGGGTAATATCATCTAACTGGCGTCATAGATCTCGCCTACATGTTAAGCGTTGCTGTTTGGCTAAGGACCTTTTTCGTAGAGCGCTTTAAGCAAGTTTAGTGGATATTGCGCGAAATACATGCTCTAGATTTCTTCCAATCCGACAAAATATTTAAAAAAGTTATGTAAACCTTTTAAGATCCTCTCTATAACTTTAGCGAGGGCAGGCCGGACGTAACCACTTGTTGGGATTGTCGATTGGATTGAGTAGAAAGTAAATACAATCGTTTTCCTGCACTCATTTCGTCGAGTGTCTACCAAGTCATTCCCCGGGTCAAATGGAAAGAACAAGCTAATGGATGTGACCTAACTCCCCTTCTCGTCTTGAAATCAATACGAGGTTATTACTATGATTGACATCGATCGATCTTAACCTTCGTCCTGTCCCCACTAATAATAGTAATGATACATAGCGATGGAATCGGGAGGAAATGGGGGCTCAGTGAGATGTTTTTGTCACTGTATATGGCTATCAGGATGTGTTTATGCATGCGAGTGTGTATTTGTGTGTGTAAAAAAAATAGAGAGTGAGAAAGCCTGAGAGAGAGTGAGAAAGAGAGAGAGAGAGAGAGAGAGAGAGAGAGAGAGAGAGAGAGAGAGAGAGAGAGAGAGAGAGAGAGAGGTGTAACTGTTGTAATATGAGACATGAGAGTATTATTAGAACACCGAATCATATTCCCTCTAGGAAATCATCCGATACAACCTTGACATTGCGGATGTGAACGTGGTCTAGGGGATAGCATGATTCTCCGTGATGAGTGCTGATCGTTAATACGAAATTGATTCGGCCTGAGATAGTACACATATAGAACACAGCCATTCTCCTTTGAAAAGAACCCATAATAGAATTTTAAAAAGAGTGACATAATTGAAACTTCTTTTTACCAAGGGATCACAAATCTAATCGTTGTTCTCATTTTGGAAGGTCATTTTGAATGGCCAGATGGAATAGCATTGCGTTTTCGTTAAGTTATTAAAGATTGTTCATCGTGCTTTGATATGAAGGCTATCAATGTAAACTTGTTTTCGTCTCTCTTTGTCAATATAGACACGTTGTTAGATTTTCCACTGCTTTTCTTACTGTTGGTCACAATATAAGACACCACCCAGTCATTAAAAGAGAGTTTGAGAATTTGTGAGTGTATCCTGTGTGATTTGGTGCCTTGTTCTCCCACAACCATCCCGACGTTTACTTTATTTGTTACAAAAACATTGTGGCAAACTCCATATAGGTGAAAGCCGATAGACCATAATGACAACTCTCAATAGAAATAAGATTTTTGAACATCATGGGTAAAGCCACAGACGGGCTGTTCAATTATCATACACATAGACATGGCGGATTCCAGTCACAATCGAATAATCTCTCTGGGACATATGACAATGTGTCAACTCCATACGCTCTTTCAGCCATGTCCGACCCCTCACTCCACAAAAACCTTGAGGACCGGAAAGCGACATTCCCGGAAAACGGAAAACTGATCACCCGGCCGTGACGAATTGTCCGTAGGGTCGGTCCATTTGTCGCGCTCAATGCTGTCCCTGTGGTCTACACTGTAGTGTCCGGTGGTGATAATAGAGGGTGTGCGTTTAATCGACGCCTCCCCCGACTTTCTTGAGACCCAGACACTTTTATTATCATTCTTTCATACGTCGTCACCTTGGACACTTTGTAATTTGTTTTGCCAATTCGTAAAGACTTTTCTGGCCTCCGCCATTGTTGGTTTTCAAACGCCCCTTTCCCCTCTCCTCCTCAAGAAAAAAAAAGTGAACTAAACAGCAAAAATCAGTTAGCTTGGAAACCAATTAATTTTCCAGGTACGTACGCGGGGATGGGGATATCTTCGTGCTATGCGAAGGAATAGCACTGTATCCCAAGTGAAACAACAGGAGGTGTGAATATATCTAAGCTTTCAAATGAGAAGCTCTTATGAATGAAATTCATGACACCATAGCGAATTATCAAAGATATTTATTATATATATATATATATATATATATATATATATATATATATATATATATATATATATATATATTATATATATATATATATATATATATATATACACACACACACACACATGAATCATATATTAATAATGAAACCTCGTATCATGTGGAAAGTGTGACCATCGTCCAAAATGAAAAAAATAGAGGTGACACAGTAGTTAACATCCAGTTGGCGTCAAATCCTTGATTATTATAACCACCACAATCCTATCAAGGAGACCCCCCCCCCCCTACCCCCACCCCCACATATGGACAATGAATGGTCACCGCACCTAACAAGCCATGACCTCCTTGTAAATGGTATAGTGTTGTTTTTGTTAGTCCATGTTGCCGTACTCTTACAAAATAACTGTTTGTTCATTTTGGCCAGAGAACTTTACTTCAAACATCTGTCAATTAAAATAACTCTCAACTTATTAAAAGTATCATACCTGAAATTTATAGAAATATCAGGTTTTCACTCCTGATCAAGTTGAGAGTCAATTTAATCGATCAATAGTTATTGTAAACGTTTCTTGGTCATAATGAAAATAAACGTACCTTGTCGAATTTCGGCAGCATGGTATCGACTGGTATTATTTCATTTAGGTAGACAGGCTTTGGTCTGGGGTCGGTGAAGCATTGTCGTCTGGAGGCATAACTATTACATAAATAATCAAAACTTGGACAGGGTCATCCAGCGGATACACTATAATAATATTTTTACTCGAACATGATGGAAAGCACGTACTATTTGCTATTCACATACACGTATTGGTTCTCGTTTCAGTTTCAGTTTATATAGTTATGTATTCAGTTTGCCTGTGGGTCTATTTAGGTTAAACACGAAAATCTTAATTAAAATCAAATAAACAAAACAATAAAGAAAAAAGACCCAACGAAACAAAACAAAAGAGAATTAGATACAAACAAACAAACAAAACAAATGAAAAGAACAAACCAAAGGCAAACCCAATCAAATATTCTACCATTAGAAATTATTTTCTCTCCAATCCAAAGGAGAAACACCTCCTGGCTATGTGGATGATTCTCTAGAAAGTTAAAAATAAAATTAATTAAAATATTTTTGAATCGTATCATGGTATTGTTATTATTATTGCTCATATTTTAAGATTTGTGTTTTCCATGCTTTAGTTCCTAAGAGGTACAATTGTTCCCTTGTTATATGACAGAGGTTACCCGATAGTTGGGACGCTTTAATTCTTGTGTTCTTCACAAAGGGCACGCGTTTCCCATGTGAATCCTCGCCTGCATCTTTGTGAACAAACATTGAACACGAATGGACGAAGATGAAGGCGTTAGAGTAGCTCCCGTCTTTTTTTTAAAAAACTCAAAAGACTTAAAATTTGTTTTGAACAAAGCACTATATAATTTCAAATGCCCTAAGACTGTCTTACAGACCTTTTAAGACATGACTGATATAAAACTACTGTAATACCTAAAGTAAAAGTACAAGGTGTTTCTGCGTGGAATCGTACCTTGGGCCATAATTCCTGAGGCGAAGAATTAAGAGAAACGAATAAACAATTTTAACAAAAACTAACACCAAAGCCAAAATCGAAGACCAAAAACGAAAAAAAAACAAAAAACAACAACAAACACATACACACAACACACACACTTACACACACACACACGCGCGCGCGCGCGCACACACACACAAAAGAAACCACAACATAATCGGTCAATGAAGACGAGCGGGATAGACATTAGACATATCGAAATACAAGTGGTGTGTGTTTCTTTTCTTTTCTTTGTTGTTGTTGTTTTTCTTCTTCTCTTTAACATGCTAATATCTGACATCTCTGTTGCGAGCTATCAAAAAGGATGTTATATCAACCTTGTTGTAGTCTATATAGCAAAAAAGTGAAAATAGTATACTCTGAAAATAAGGGAAGATTTCAAATTCAGACAACATAAAATGTGTTACAGGTTTAAAAAAAAAAAAAGTAAATCGGATTTTGGAGTAATCTTTGACCATGCTCTTACTTTTGAAAACCATATTATTGCAATAATAAATAAAGCTATAAAGACAATTTGCATTATATTGCGACTTGTTCCTAACACTATATAATTCTGTAATAAGACCAACTCTGGAATAAGGAAATTGCATATGGTGTCCTCTTTTCAAACGACAATCAATAGTTTTGAAAAACGTCCAAAGACGAACATCTAAATATTTATCAGGTTTTTAACATAGTCTATTGAAGTGACTAAAACGACCATCGCTTAAGTACGGAATAAAAAGAGACGATCTTATACTTTTATATAAAACTGTCCACGGTCTACATAGCATTGATTATAAGCAACTTTTTGTTTTTCTTTGGTTACATTCACATTCCACCAACATTCGACAGAACCCATCCAACTGTCGGGACATGAAATGCATTTGATTTTAGTCGTCGTCACTCTCCCCCCCCCCCCCCCCCCCCCCCCCCAATTTTATTTTTAAATGATGAAACGATAAACGCTTTCAAAAATGCAGTTGATAGAGAACTCCATGCCTTGAAGTATGTATCCGGTGAATATGATTCCCTCGCTTTTTTAATGCTTATGATCAACAAGTCTGTAGTAAAAAAAAAATATATTTATACATCAACTTCCTCTGTCGTATTTATCGATGTTGTCTCTTTAATATGATCCATGCTTCAATTTGATCTTTCCATCTGTTTTTATTAACTATTCTATGTGTATACCTGCAAAAATAACAGGATATTTAAAGGTCTTTTGGCCCTGGTATCCCTTAACGATTATGATTATGATAAAGGGTATCTCTTTTATGGCTTACCGGAGTGGCGACCGCAATTGAATTATTGGCAGCATATATATATATAATTTATTCTTATTTTTACAGGGTAACCATTTGTCTTGGCGCTATATGTGGTCAAAAATAAACTAATAAACACCCCTGGATAACTCCGTTGTTGTTAATACCAATACCAATCATGCCGCAGCCATAAAAATACAATTATCCCCAATGTATCTCCTATGATGTGCGAACAGGTCAAAGTTGTCTTTCCCATAAAACGTTTTTTAAAAATATATAATAACAGCCCATTATGGCTTTCCATAGTAAACCCCGTTCATACTTTCAGTCATTAGAAATGTTATTATCAGTAAGCTACTCTCACAAAACCACAAGTTTGTTTACGCATTCTTTATTTTGTTATAAAGGATAATGGAGTTAAGCCAATAAGACTATAAATATTTTGTAACCCTCTCGTGTTCCGCGTATTGTAATCCAAATCACGACCATTGAGAACATCTAACCAGTACCTCTCTCCCTCTCTCTCTCTCTCTCTCTCTCTCTCTCTCTCTCTCTCTCTCTCTCTCTCTCTCTCTCTCTCTCTCTCCCTCTCATTTTGTGAAATAGACACCACCGCACTCTGGAAAAAAAACACCCTTATTTGAAATATGGTCAGAAAAACTCGTCCTTCAAAAATCGACCGATTTAAATGACCCTCATCTTGGCAAAGTCCCAGGTTTGAGAATTTTTGTCAAGATGAGGGTCTTTTAAATCGATCGATATTTGAAGGAGGAGTTTTCTGGCTAAATATTCAAATAAGGGTTTTTACAGAGTATGGCAGTGCAGATAATAATATTATGGTTAATCGCAGAAATTAGGAAAAGATTTCTATCTCTCCTAAAATTGTTTGGTTGCCGACGAGTCGACGAATCTGTGTGCTCTACCGAGATTGGAGTCAAGCCGCCTAGCCTAACTCTAAATGATTCAATTATCAGTCATTACGCGCCTATCTATGCCATTTTGTGCCTCTCCATTTAACACCGCCTCTAAAGACTTATTTTGCTCGTCCACAGTTAGTGCATGCGTAGTCACATAAATACAGAAGGCCAAGAGTGGTGGAATGTTGTTGACACAACCTTTAAAGTGTTTACCGTAGTAGCCTTACAAAAAGACCAAGCTATCATTCCCTTTGCTCCCAAACATTCAAGGCATCAGGGGTTAAACTTCAATAATGTGCTTCCATTTCTAGATACTTCATCTCATTTTCATCGGGCTTGAAATGACGTTTAATTATACTTGATAATCACAGTCCCACCACCTCAGACGGTGTATGGAGTCGCTTGATATACCGGATTAGGGAAATAGAGAGGTGTGTCCGTCTATTGTCTTGAGACAAGTTCTTCTATTCTCTTATTGATACAAGAATATAGAAAAACATATCAGACATTATTATTTCGATTTATGTTTTTGATGAGAATGATAATGATGCTACAAATACATCTACTACTACTACTACTACTACTACTACTACTACTACTACTACTACTACTACTACTACTACTACTACTACTACTACTACTACTACTACTACTACTACTACTACTACTACTACTACTACTACTACTACTACTACTACTACTACTACTACTACTACTTACTACTACTACTACTATACTACTACTACTACTACTACTACTACTACTACTACTACTACTACTACTACTACTACTACTACTACTACTACTACTATACTACTTACTACTACTACTACTACTACTACTACTACTACTACTACTACTACTACTACTACTACTACTACTACTCACTATACTCTACTATACTACTACTACTACTACTACTACTACTACTACTACTACTACTACTACTACTACTACTACTACTACTACTACTACTACTACTACTACTACTACTACTACTACTACTACTACTACTACTACTACTACTACTACTACTACTACTTACTACTACTACTACTACTACTACTACTACTACTACTATACTACTACTACTACTACTACTACTACTACTACTATACTACTACTACTACTACTACTACTACTACTACTACTACTACTACTACTACTACTACTACTACTACTACTACTACTACTACTACTACTACTACTACTACTACTACTATACTACTACTACTACTACTACTACTACTATACTACTACTACTACTACTACTACTACTACTACTACTACTACTACTACTACTACTACTACTACTACTACTACTACTACTACTATACTACTACTACTACTACTACTACTACTACTACTACTACTACTACTACTACTACTACTGCTACTACTTCTTTTTCTTCGCATATCAATAGATTCATGCGGCCTCTGACTTGATAAACGTCAATCACCCAAAATCTCTTTGAAGTCTCAGTTTTTATATTCTTTGGCATGTCTTATTATTATGGAGTAAACGTGTTCTGTTCAGACATGAAAAGTAAACCAAACCAAAATACACAAACACGCACACACACACACACACACACACACACACACACACACACAAATAAACAACAACAACAATCAGAAATAAAAAGAAACAGTATTTTGTATTGTCAGCAAATTGACGAGTTAACTTCTGTACTCTGGAAAGACACCTATTTAAAGATTTGGCCAGAAAAAATCGTCCTTCAAATATCAATCGACTTAAATAAACCTCATCTTGGCAAAACACTCTCAAAGTCCCAGGTTTGAGAGTTTTTGTCAAGATGACAGTCATTTAACTTGATCGATGAAGGACGAGTTTTCTGGCCAAATTTTTGAATACGAATTTTTTCATAGCAAGGCAATTAACTGGTTAATATGAGTCACCACAACATTACTGGTCAACAGGATAACAAAACTTTCATCTTCAAGGCAATCGACTAAATCTTTAATTTTATGGTAACATATGGGAGACCATTTCGATACTCCCACTGGGCCAATTCAAATGATTTGACCTCGGCGTTATTGCCAATAAATATCAAATTCCCTTTGATGTGTCGTTGGACGGAGTCCAGTTCACATCACTATTAAAACTGGATTCGGTTTTTGTGTCGTTGAACGAGGCGCGACTCGGTCGTAATAATATATTAAATGATACACTTAATGTTCATATAACCTGGTAACGATGAGACCTAATACTTGTCAAATTAATTAGAACTGTCGCATTTTTTATCTGATATATGCAAACCTGACGGAGTTTCATCACTTTTACTTCTCTGGTAAACATGGCAATACTATAAACCGATGTAATTGGTAAGACTGATGTGTACCTAAAGTAGTTCGGTTTAAGCTCCCTTCCTGAAGGTATAATGTCTAGTTTTATTTTTTAATTGATGCAAAATAAAAGAAAACGAATGAACATACTCTAGCATTTAACCAGGCAGTGTCCACTAAATTATGTGCTCAAAACCCATTATATGGAACCAACAGTAGCGTTTAAAATAAAGGGAAAGGAATGACGCCAGCAAGGAGGTGTATTATTTGTCGACTAAATAATGTTGTTACCGGCCAAGAACTGGATTTACACTGAGGAATGTGAGTAAAAAGCCTTGTAATGACTCAACTTCGCGCCGCCCAAAGGGGATATACCTGTCCGAAGGAGAGTTTCATACAAGAAAACCCCTAAAGCATAGCTGCCAACCAGTACGATAAAATCGTACTTAGTACGATTTGGCCAATCCAGAAAAAGAAAAAAAATCCAGGAAAAAAAAGAAGAAAATCTGATAAAAAATATCTTGGGAGAAAATTTTTTGTCAAGAAATTCAAGGTGCTACTTCTGGTGGAAGAGGGTGAAAGTTTCAATGCAGCCATTGACTCACTGGAGTCTGAATTCAATGCTTATGATGTAGAGGATTTTCCTTCAGACTTCCTGGTGCAGTCCTCAGATGAGCAGTGGTTTACAATGGCAAAGATTGTAGACTCTTTTGGGAAAAAGAAGTTTAAAAAGCTGTCATATTTCATGCTTGGCCTTCTCACAATCCCACACAGCAATTGTGAGTGTGAGAGAATTTTCAGTCAAGTTAGGAAAAATCAGACCGACTTCAGGGGCAGCCTGAGCACAGACATGCTTTCAGGACTTCTCATTGTCAAGTCTAATAGCACTCCATGCTATGACAGTGAGTTCAGCTCAGAGTTCCTGAAGAGGGCAAAGACAGCCACAAAGGAGGCTGTTAAGCCCAAGCCTCAGTAATCTGCTTCTGTCACCACCTCCCCTTTACTTATGCCTACCCAGTATGATGATAAAGGTAAGCTTCTCTTAGTATTACAGTTCTGACCATTCTAGTACTTAAGTACATTAATAAATATAGAAAAGTGAGTGGAGCAGGCACTTATGTTGGTAACAACAAGATATGAAGTGAATAGAAAAGTGCCAGAAGACAATAGAGAATAAAAAATTTTTCGCGGCGGTGGTGGGGTTTGAACCTGCGACCTTATTGGTACGACAACTCCGCCTGGCAGGTGAGAGCGTGGCTCTACCGTGTGAGCTATCCACGAACACAAAAATATTCGTTTCAAACTCAAAGTCATTACTAGATCCCTCTCTCACCCACTTCTTGAGACCGCCGATTCGTTCGTACACCACCATCGCGAATAATTTTGACCAGCAGTTAAGCTTAATAGCCAATATTCTCAACACAAACATATAACATAGAAACGATTGAGACATTGAGTATGCTCCGGTGTATGGGGTGAATTTTTAATTCAGAAAAGTGAGTGGAGCAGGCACTTATGTTGGTAACAACAAGATATGAAGTGAATAGAAAAGTGCCAGAAGACAATAGAGAATAAAATTTTTTTTTTTTTTTTTTTTTTTTTTTATTCTCTATTGTCTTCTGGCACTTTTCTATTCACTTCATATCTTGTTGTTACCAACATAAGTGCCTGCTCCACTCACTTTTCTGAATTAAAAATTCACCCCATACACCGGAGCATACTCAATGTCTCAATCGTTTCTATGTTATATGTTTGTGTTGAGAATATTGGCTATTAAGCTTAACTGCTGGTCAAAATTATTCGCGATGGTGGTGTACGAACGAATCGGCGGTCTCAAGAAGTGGGTGAGAGAGGGATCTAGTAATGACTTTGAGTTTGAAACGAATATTTTTGTGTTCGTGGATAGCTCACACGGTAGAGCCACGCTGTCACCTGCCAGGCGGAGTTGTCGTACCAATAAGGTCGCAGGTTCAAACCCCACCACCGCCGCGAAAAAAAAAATTTTTTTATTCTCTATTGTCTTCTGGCACTTTTCTATTCACTTCATATCTTGTTATTAATAAATATACCATTTTAAGACATGAATTGGGCGTCCGCGCCGCACCGCGTATAATAATACGTTTTTGCATTTTGAAAAGTTGGCAGCTATGCTAAAGCTGTATGCGACAAGGATATCTCTCTTTTTCTTCTTTCTTTTCTTTTCTTCTTATTTTTTTCCCTTCAATGTGTATTTTTCATTACTTTCCCGCCACCCCTTTTTATCACTTAGCTGTCTGTGGCTTTGAAAGCGAGTGGAAGAGGGATATCATTAATCTATTTTATCCAAAATATGACGACTGATAATTCCCAGGGAAATTGATTGCCACGAACTACACATACCTACTTAGTTCTGTTCAAAGGATGGCAGATTTGGATAAATTCACTCGGCATGTTAGTAACAATCGTTGGCGATATATCTGGTCAAAGAACGAGGGCGATGAAAACGTTTGAAATAATTACAAATGTTAATTCACTCAAAGTACTCAGAGGGGAGCGGTACTGTCTTTGCTTCTAACCCAAAAGGTACCGAGTTCGACTACATGCCTCGCTGTGTTGCCTTAAGCAAGTCACCTCGCCCTTGCTCACGTTGCCCTCCTGCACCGCGGTTGTCACCTGGGTTATTCCAGTCTTCCTTTGGAATGGACCTTAAAGACGAATTTCCCCTTGGGGATGAATTAAGGGAATTATATTTTCTATTTATTTATTTCTATTCACAATGCGTGACAATAATAAATAGAAGTATCGTTTTGTTTTGAGGGAATTGCATTCATAGAGACGTGACAAGAAGTCGTTTTTATTAAATATTATGAACACAATAAGTAGTCATCAATATTAGGTTGTTTTGAAGAAATAAAAATTGGAAGGATTTAGTTTACATTTTTTTCCCTGGTGTGAAGATTGAAAAATAATCCTCTCAAAAAAAACGACGGTCTGGAACCGGCAGAATATCAGGAATAGGTTCTCCGACTCCAATGTGGACACATTGCCAAATATGTCCTCACATTTAAGTCTTTGATGAGTTATTCTTTTTTGCCATTTTATTCAGTTGGTGCCAGTCTACCAGTTTTCCTGTCATTTGTCATGATTAAGCCACCCACAGCTGTTAAAGATGGAATTTTAAAATAATAATGTTAATGATATTAATAATAATATTAATGCATCAAAAAAAAAGGTAAAAAAGATAAGAATGTGATATTTTTTCACAGCCGTAGATTATCATATATTTTACGTTATACAGTGAATAAGAGCGAAGAAACCATCATGTGAAACTGAGCTTGCATTTCTCAAAAGTTTAAATTTATTATGATTGCAGTCTTAAATTTATCTCATGCGATTCATATGTTGCTGTAGACTGACAAAATTTTGACACCCCCCCCCCCCCCCATTTTTTTGTTAGGGGGGGGGGGGGGGAATTGATATCATAACATATATGTATGAAGCATAACGTGTTCCCATCAAAATGAAATAGGAAATCTATTTTGCTATTGTTCGCCAGCAGTATATTTGTACACATAAGATTTTTCTCAAATGATTTGCATAACCCGTCGACCGTATTACCCATTTTTATTGATTGAATTTGTAATGTGTTGGAAGCCTTCCAAACATTCGCCTTAGTAATGAATGAAGAATTCTTTACCTATCTATTTCTGTTATTCACGGCAACCAGGTGATAATAAACGGTGTGCTCTGCTGGTTCAGCACAAAGAGGAAAAAAACGTTAACTACTCTTATAAACAGAAGGTAGATATTAAAATGACAAAACAAAAATAATGATTTTGAAGAGGATACACACACGCTTGGGGGGAGGGGTGGGGAGAGAGAGAGAGAGAGAGAGAGAGAGAGAGAGAGAGAGAGAGAGAGAGAGAGAGAGAGAGAGTGAGAGAGAGAGAGAGAGAGAGAGAGAGAGAAGAGAGAGAGAGAGAGAGAGAGAGAGAGAGAGAGAGAGAGAGAGAGGCCTCCCTTACCATTGCCGTAACATACATTGAAAATTCAAGTCTATATTTATACCTGATTGAATTATTCCCATGTTGTAGGAATCATACTTCAAGGATACTTAAACATTCTATGGTTCTTTAGAATATCTGTTAGGATAATCATTTTGTGTGTGAGCGCGCGCGCGCGCGCGCGTGTGTGTGTGTGTGTGTGAAAGAATTACTGAAAGTGCATGCACATAAAACACACGTATAAATATGTATATCCAATCTTGCTTTTCGTAGTCATTTTCTTGGCTTTGATAACCATTTGGACATGCTATTTTTATGCTGTTGCTATTGTTGTTGTTGTTGCTGCTGCTGCTGCTGCTGTTGTTGTTGATGTTGTTGTTGTTTCTAACCCAGAGGCCCTTGACTTTGTTCCTCTGTCCAACTCTATGTCAAAACATCTTAAACCGAGACTTCCTTACATGGAAGTCATAATAATAAGCTGATGGCAAAGAAAAACAAACAAAACAGACAAGCAAATAAACGAACAAAAACAAAAAAGAACAAAAAACAATTTTTACACACACGCACACACACACACACACACACACACACACACACATCTGACGAGAGCGTATTCTATCTGTTTTCAACTCGTGAAATGAGTGAACAAGTCTAGTAACGAGCTGTTTGAGTTGAATGTGGCGGTATCATTATATCTGAAATAGTGGTTGGCCTTATTTCAAGTACTTTGTATGAGCGCATCAGAGCTTTCATCCTAACAGCGATAAACTTCAAAGCTAGTCTACATGTCGTATGTTCAAGGATATAATAATATGGTTTTCTAATGCATTTTTTATCGCTCAAATTATTATCATTATAATATACCATTTTATTTCTTACGCAATTTGTGCAAGCCATCATTGCAATCTAACTTTTCAAGTGTCATGGCGGTGCCTGCACTGATCGTATTACATTATCTTTTTTAAAAATTTATATACATCGCCACAAGGTGTGACTGAAGCTGTGGATTGACTGCTATGAGGTTTGTTATTATCAATATTCAACTCCTTATCATAATTAGTAACGAGTAATGATATCAAGTTAACAATAATAATTTGTGACGTCAGATTATCAGAGCGTTAAATTTATTCACTAACATTTAATTCTTAACAAAAACAGTATTATTTAAATATTTTGGGACAGGTCTTTTATTCAGAGATAACGATTGAGGGGTTGAATAAAATAGTTCTAATCCTCTTGCGGGGTTGTTTTTTTTTTTTTTTTTTTTTGGGGGGGGGGGGTATTTGCTTGATTTTTGTTTTGTTTTTTGGTTTACTTTTTTTTTTTTTTTTGTTTAAAAAAAAATCGTCAAAGTGGCAATCCTCAGACTTTGTGACACACGTTATGACATTTGACCCAATTGAATAGGAATCTCCGTTTATTTCGAATTAAAAGAAAGGCTGCAATTTTCTCGAGTGAAAATATGTGCTTCTTTCGTGCAACAAATGAATCTTATTGTCTTTTGCAATGTTTTGTTTATATCCAATGATATCGGCATCGGTATGGTGCTCTGGAAATTGGCCCAATGGGCGGGGCTTTCTGATATGTCTTGATGGTGAGAATTAAGAAACAAATCTAAAATGATCGCTTTAACTTGGATTCAATGCAAAATAAAGTTTGTTTTTTGTTGTTAAGAATTTCTAATAATCTTAAATTAAGGGGTGGAATAAAGGTATTTTCTTCTGAATATGGAATTCCTTAATTCGTTTTTTTTTAGCGCGGACTAACATTCAAGCGCAACTCGTGGTGTTATGTGGCGCTATAAAAATTAACCCATTTAATAGATTCAAACCATGAAAAAAATGCTATACATTATTAGGAATATTTGCATGTTTAGTAATAATTTATTTTTGTCCTTTGTCGAATACATTCTTACCTTACTCAGTTTTTGTTACCACATCAGCTCGACAAAAGTGTAATAGCAGTAATATTCGAAGTTTTATATATTTATCAACTGACAATCTAGTCGTTTTCTATCACAAACCCTTACATGAGAAGATAATATTAATGTATTTCATACCAAATTTTAAACGTAAAGAATAAGCTTACTTTATAGATATGAGTTTATTCGACGTGTATTGATTTACAAAACTAATGACCCAATTTTTTATGGGTTCATTGTTGCTATGGAAATACTCTCAAACAGCGCAAAATGGTGTCCATTACAACAATATTAAACCAAGCCCATGATCGAGTTACGATGTCAAACTTGTAAGCGTGTACAGTTTGGTTCCATTTGAAAAGGACTGCATACTTGCACTGGTAAGGGTTAAGGACACTAAAATATCACATTTGTGTGTGTATCTGTGTGTTTGTGTGTGTATGTGTGTGTGTGTGTGTTTGTTGCAGAAGACGTCGCGATCTGCAGGGAACTGATAGAGCAAAAATGTCCTGAAAAGGCTTACAATTTTCAAACATGAGATCACACATGTTAATGCCTCTCATTAGCAGCTAAAAAGTCACAGCTTAGGATACAGTGCTTGTTTTTATGGGTCAAATAGTGAAACAAAAGACAGATCATATCCTCCAAATTGTTACAATTCTTTTGTGTTTTCTTCCACTTGTGATTCGTATATACATGTACTTCATTTTCATCTTTCCCCTCTGGTGAAAATTAAGTACACAGCATTAAAGTGTTCGTGATCATCTGCCCATTATCTCTAGATTTTAAAATAGTATAGCAGCACTTTTATTATTTTATCTTCTGTATAATTGCACAATATTTGATTATCTTTTCCATGAATCTAACATGAGCCACTTGTGTGATCGTCTGACCTGCTGACTCCTAAGAGGTCAAGGACCAAAACACTTTTCAGAAGATGGTCTCCTTGCAAACTTCCTGCTGCCATTTTCCATTTTCTTTTCATTTCATTCTTATTTTACTCTCTCATACAGGCGTGCGCCATCCAGAAGAGCTCTCTTTTCAACGCAAATGGGACAAAGACGATCTGAAGAGGGTCGCCAAAGAGGTCCACAAACGGAAAAAGCGCGGAGACCCCGACCAAATGGGGCCCCTGAGTGCCAACGGAACACATCATTCATCCCAGGGTAGTCTGGATGACAAACTCAGCCCCTTCCCCAGTCGGAGTCCTGTCGGGCCATCCCCAAACGTAAGGTTTCCTCTGCCGTTGCGATCTGACAGAACATTCTTTTATTATTTTGGACTCTAAAAAAGTTTGGCGGCATCGTTCTGGGCTAGTTTTACTTTATGTTGTGTCTATATATTTATATGACCCATTGACCCACAAATTGCCAAAAGTTTTAAATCTGACTGCAAAGAAACCTCAGGTTTAAGACTTTCAGAAGAGTGGGGGGGGGGGGTAAGTAAATAAATAGTAAATAATGAATTTATATAGCGCCTAAACATCCACGTTAATCGTGCTCTGCGGCGCTTTACATAATAAAAATGTTTAAAAACAACAACATTAAAAATCACGACACTACATGATACATAATAAGCATGCATACAAAAAACAAAATCAAAGCAACATCTATTTTATGAAAAATAAGCCTCGCGGAACAACTCAGTCTTCAGACATTTCCGGAAAAATTTTCACAGGACTTTGTCCGAGGACTAAGTGCGTTCCATAGGCGTGGAGCTGTGAATGAAAAGGCTTTTTCACCGAAAGTGGATTTTGAGGTGGTAACTTTTAGAAGTTGGGACTGAGATGATCTTAAATTTCGAGTGAGTTCATATTTTTTAATCAGTTCCTGCAAATATTCAGGTGCCAATCCATCCAGACATCTAAAAACATAGCACAATATTTTAAATTCTATCCTATACTTCACAGGAAGCCAATGCAATTCCTGGAGAACTGGTGTTATATGATCTCTTTTTTTTCGTTAATTTTATAATTTTGAATTTTTATAGTTGATGAATTAATCTACTTTGACAACCAAAGAGAAGGGAATTGCAATAATCTAATCTGCTAGTAATAAACGAATTAACAAGCATCTTTGTAATATCTTCATCAATATAATGCCTGATTCTTCCAATGTTTCTAATGTGATAGTTACAACATTGGCATATTTTTTTAACATGATCTTCCATGGATAACCCTTGATCTAAATACACCCAAGATTTCTCACACAAGAACTAGGTTTAATAGCATTTTCACCCACTAGTATCTCATTTGTAGATATTTTTGAGAGTTGATACCTATTTCCAAAAATTATCATTTCCGTCTTGTCATCATTAAATTTCAGTTTGTTTAGTTTCATCCAATCCTGTATGTTAGCAATGCAATTTTCCATAACAGATACTGATGACAGCTCTGAATCATTATTGAGTTTTGTATACAGCTGAGTGTCATCAGCATAAAAATGAAAATCAATGGGAAAAGTGGATAACATATGAGAAAGGGGAGCAGTATACATTGTAAAAAGGAGGGGGCGAGAATAGATCCCTGAGGCACTCCGCTCGTTAATATGGGTGGAGTTGATACATGGTTTTCTATAATTACTGACTGAGTTCTTTCAAACAAATATTCCTTTAACCAGTCCAAAGCTGTGCCACTGATATAAAATTGATCACGTAGTCTAGTCAAAAGTAAATTTTGATCGATAGTGTCGAATGCCGCACTTAAATCTAGTAAAACAACATCGCAGCACTTTTATTATCTATATCATTTACAATATCATTAAACGCTTGAAGTAATGCCGTTTC
>NC_088360.1:67305906-67315906 GCF_034508935.2 Berghia stephanieae | reverse complement strand
GTCAGTTAATGATGTCTATAACTGTTTTATAGTCCGTTCCAAGTACCCCGCGCACGGAATATCGCAAATTCCTCCAAATTACGAAATGTGATGCCGTGATTTTCTGCATGCGGGCTTATATTTTAAGTGACATTACGAATTTTGAATACCGACAGTGATAGACCAAACATTTTTCTCACAATGCCGAATTCCTTTGATCTTTTCGTCGTTCGCAATAAAATATGACAAACTTTAAAACGACCAAACAATGACGTCAAATGTCCCAAAATATAGAACTGTAACCGGTGAACAAACAATCGCCTTAATGTCACTAACAATTCTATTGTTCGAGCCAGTTTTCAATAAAATCCACCAGAAGGTTGTGAAGATATCCACGCATCGTCTACTTATAGTACCTATACTATATAGATGTCGCTGTATCCACGTCAAACTCGTGCGCACGGGTTGTGGAACGTACTATCGTGTCAGGCTATAAGTTAACGATGGCTACGCTCTGACACGTTCGTAGCCGGTTACCCCTATATTATGTCATCAGTCTCTTAAGTCATATTCTCATGCAACTTCCATAATATTTTTTTTCTATTTTATTTTGATATTATCTGTTTCATTGATGGACTTGGGACTTGACAGTTTATTAGGATTTTAAACCCTGTGACAGATATCGTTTCGTAGGAATTCTCCGTGGAATTTTATTTTCCTAGATTTCTTTGAAATCCCCAAAACCAGAAGCTGTATAACATCGAGTCCCTAAAAGTTGTATGAATGAAACGTCTCTCCTTCAAAGCATCGCGAGCTCTATTTTTTGTTAGATCACTGCCACCTGTCTGTCTGTTTTTTATCGTACCACTTATATAATACTATTAAGGTTTACATTTCATCATAAATGTTTTGTTGTTTTTTTTTAGATTAAAAAAATATTTTTATTTTAAATGATTTTGACTTGCCACGCATAGTTCGTTTTTTGTTTTTTGTTTTTTTACGCTTGATCTTTCATTCATTTATCATTCATTCATTCATTCATTCATCATGCATTCATTCATTCACTCATCCATTTATTTATTTATTTATTTATTTATTTATTTATTTATTTATTTATTTATTTATTTATTTATTTTAAACACTATGTCCGGATTATCCACTCCAAACGAAGACAGAATAATATTATATCATACTAAAAATCCACCCGAACCGATTTTTTTGGTACAAGACGTGACCATTGCACTGTCAGTAGTATTGTTTATTTTACTACTTTCTCACAAAATACTAGGCAATTATCGTATTTAAGTGGGTTTGTGTCATGATAAACACAATTTCACAACCTACTACGGAGTCGGGGGGTTTGTATAATTCGCCCATTTTGGTTGAGGTCACGGACATAATGCGTTCTTGCTGTGACCAACGTTTCCCTTGGTTCTCATCGGTTTGACGCCCGCCCTTGATTTTAAAGGCAAAATAATGTCTTATTATTCTGGTTTCATTGTTTTCTTTCGAACAATTGGCATGGTCTCCAGATCTCATCATTTGGTAATATGCCGTGTTCCAAAAGTTCTGCCCCCCCCCCCCCCCCCCCCCATCTACAAAAAGCGAATATTTTTACCGTGTGAATCGTTGATAGATAGAACGAAATTGACGTCACTCAGGTCTTTATTATTGTTTTTAGCCAGCCATTGTTATGAGTAGTTCTCACAAAATTGTATTAATCAGACTATAACGGTTAATGTTACACATAGTTTTGTGTGCTGGTACGTTATATCCGACTGGCGGGTGTTATGAGTTTTCTAACTAAACGCATAGCATCAATTTAAAGTCTCCGATGTGAGAGTCGTTTGGCAAGTCGGCGATTATCTTAATCGATCGATATTATTCAACCAAACGTTTTCTGGCCCAAATGGAAAAACAATGGACTTTTCAGAGTACAGAAGATTTGTCCATTTATCGCACACAACATGATTAGCAGACCGGCCGACTTGACAATTTAAACTTTTGTCATTTTGGGGAAATAAAATGAATTGTTGACTTTAAAAATGAACAATTTACCGTCACGAGGATTAAATCACACGTCAAAATCCTTATAATCATCTCACTTGGCATCAACATCAACAGCGGCTATGTGGTCTTGAGGTATGACACTCGCTTTCGGATCGGAAGGTCCTGGGTTCTAGCCTCGCTCGGCGCATAATTGAGTCCTGAGGAAAGACTCTTTACTCAAATTCTCTCACCGTACTCAGGTGTAAAATGAGAACCTGGCTGTTATCAGCGTTGTCTCTGTCGGGAAAAAATTGTATTATCGCCTAATAGGCGTCATGTCTCGTTCTTTACGTTACGTGTTGCTGTTGGCCAGGGGTCCTTTGTAAAGCGCTTTGAGCACGTTTCATGGATTTTGCGCTATATGAAAAATCTCAACAACAAAAACAGCCCAACTTACATTTTCATAAATGAGATAGTCAAGAAATGAAATCGAGGCGAAATTTCGTAAATCTACTATTTTTTTTTCGTAGTCCGGAGGTCTGGATTAGGCCTGCTATTATTATTACTTGCTCGTTGACTTTCCTGTATTTGTAGTCAGTCGCCCACGCTGCCAAGATCTGGAACCCTTCTGACTGTTAGTTTTTGAAAACTACCCACTCCAGGATCGGAGCTGGAGGTCACTTTGCTTTAAGGGCCTACTTGTGCTATCATTGCGTCTAGCAGTGAATGTCTTATGAATGAGACTTTGTAAATAAAACAGACACTTTGGTGCGATTTATGCAGAGGGTAAATGAATGGCGATCATATTGTGTATTCTACCATGATTATGTGTGCTGGGTCTGGTCTGTCTTTGAAAGTCTCAAATTTATTACCTAATATTCGAACTTGCGCGCTCGCTTTTTGGACCAGTTATTTTCATGCATTCAAGCAAACTCATTCCCGTTATCTTTCATCCCTCTCCTCTTTTTGGTTGGTCACTTATGCGCTCGTCTGAAATCTTCAGAATTGTGGACCCAGGCTTTGAAATGATCTATAAGTCTTTTTTTTTTTAACTTCTGAAACAAAACAAATTATAGGCCTGATATAACAATGTACGATGAGACCTAACAATTTGGGTTATCAGACCTGCAAATAAGTACTCGACAATATATATATATACATATAGAAACACATACATTCATACATACATACATACATACATACATACATACATACATACATACATACATACATACATACATACATACATACATACATACATACATACAAACATACATACATACATACATACATACATACATACATACATACATACATACATGCATACATACATACATACATACATACATACATACATACATACATACATACATACATACATACATACATATTGGTTCATGTGAAAAACTTCTTTTTCATTTTGTAAAAATTGTCATGTACATCCAGCCCCTTCTTTTTATATTTATTTCCGGTAATACAGCAATATCTAATGGGTGTAAAGAAATGCCTGGCGTCCTATGTTTTACGCATGTCGCTCATGCATTCAATACAGATACTGTTCTTGTTCTTATGTGTAGCGTGCACAACACATACTGTATTACTCACATTCTAAAAATAGCTCGGCAGGTTACGATCGCATGAGGATATTATTTTCGTCAAGGAAATAGATATGAAATATTGACATAATAACCGGAGCTGGGCCCGTTTTCATGAAGGGGGATTAGATTTAGTTATTTACTAGTCTATTAAATGACTTGCTAGTCTTAAGCCTAAATGAAGCAAGTGACTAAAAAAATCGTTTTCTAGTCTCGGGATTGGCTAGTCTCTTTCTTACAAGTTGGCGTTGTAAGGACGAATTCGGATGTTTTGTGTTGTTAACATCCCGCTCTCTAGTACATGATGGCATGGAAGATACTGTCATCGTAAAAGATTTCCAAAGAGGAAATTAGCGACACATCCGGTATAAATAATATTTCGTACTTTTTATATTTTAACTTACCTTTGTCATGATGAATCAAATCACGCGATATTGACTTTGGACTGCTAAACTACAATGGTGTCCATGGTGTATATTTTATATTTCATGGTCTATGAAATTGAACCAAAAAACAAGCAAACAAACAAACAAAAGAGAAAGTGTGTTCTGATGAATCACATTATTTCAGTCAGTTACAAAGCCAACAGAATAACTTTTGTCTCCACTATACTTACAAATCATCTTTGTTTTTTTGTTTTTTGTTGTTTTTTTGTTTTGTTGTTTTTTTTTTTTTGTTTTTTTTGTTGTTTTTTTTTTTTTTTTTTTTTTTTTTTTTTTTTTGTTTTTTGGTTTTTTGGACGTTCCTTGGCGCAAATCCTTCAATTTCTAGTCTCCCTTCACTTGCAACTCATAAGCCGATTAGATTCAGTCTTTTTTTTTGGGGTTAGTTTTTGCTCAAAAAATGTGTACTTTCGACCATCTGCACCTGTCTTATAGTTTTTTAAAGCCAGTGTCAATAGATAGTTCGAAGATGACGTCACTCAGGTCTTTGTTATTGTTTTTTGCCATCCGCGTTTATGAGTAATGCTCACTGAACTGTATTAACCCGACTATAAACGTTCATGGATACACACAGTTTTGTGTGTTGGTCCGTTATACTTCCGGATGGCAATGTTATGAGCTTCTTAGACAAGCGCATACTATCGATAGCCACTGTACACTTTTTGACTCTGTCATTCGTAACCGACGTATTTTTCTTCCGAATCGAAGCTCTCGCGTCGAAAAATAGCTGCTATCTTGTTGACGCTGTGACGTAACCTAGTAACTCGTCTCAGACTAAAGCATGAAGTCCGGCCTCAGCAAATGACTAAAACTTGGCCAAATTTAGTCCGAAGGTGACGTGATTTTAGTCTCGGACTTGCTTAGTCCGCTCACGTGAAATTCGATTTTTTTCAAGTCAGAGATAGTCAGAAACTAAGCGCTAGTCCGCGTTCATGAAAACGGCCCCTGCTTACCGCTACGTAGACTTCTAAGAACTATGATTTTATTTATTTATTTATTTTTTTTTTTTTTTGCCTCGGCTGCGAAACTAGATAAGTATCTTAGAATAATTCATAACTTGTTGAAAAATGAGAACTTGGTGTCAGAGTACTTTTACTTAGGACTTATTACTCTCTGTGCTAAATTGTGAATTTATATAATTATATAATGATACATTGTTTATTCTAACAGCTCCGTATTTTAAAAATATTTTCTCGTAAACAGATTTGAAATCATTACCCCATGCCATGCATTTTATTTCATCGCATGTGACGTAATAGAGATTCGATTTGCATTTTAAAAGGGCTATCTAGTTATTTAACAAACTATATAACTACAATATCCAGCTTTAAAAAAAATAATTATTGAACGAACACAACCAAAAGGGGTTCGTTCACCTTTACCCATACTTCAATCTCTTTTCTAAGTTCAATGCCATTGGGTGTGTCGAATATATGCAAATGTCGGTCTCTGAGTTTCATTGTTGGATAATGGAATATTATGGAAGAGTTTTTATTGTTTACAATTGAAATTAAACACACGCACACATACACACACACATACGTATGCACACCCACACACATACACACGCACATACGTATGCACACCCACACACGTACAATTGAACATCGACAAACATCCTAATCTGCGCCCCCTAATACACACACACACACGCACGCACGCACAAACTATGCCTAATAAGAAGATAAAAGCGTTTTTAAATATATGGTAATAATATTCAGTCTGGACTATTTGGTTTTAAGAGGAGGGGGGGGGGGGGGGGGGGGGGAGAGAGAGAGAAAGCAAATAAAAATGGGGTTGGACTAAGTAATATTGTTTAAATGAAAATAATTTATGGGTATTGTGAGTGGAATTGGTTCTGCTTTAGGTTATTGTTATGTTTGTTCAGTTCACTCACTGGCGTCTGGAATTTCTTTTCTTTTTTTTACCTGTTGAAATGATATTAATGGTATTTTATCTTCATCGTCTAGAAACTGACAACACTCCCATTTACAGTGGATGTATGGATAGTTGGCAATTATTTATGTGTGAGTGATAATGCCAAGAGCGAATGGTGATAAATAAACATGCACTGGGAAATGCAAGGGTCGATACGACGACGACGTCGATGACGATGACGACGAGTATGGGGGGGGGGGGGGGGGGGGGGGGGGGAGGAGAGGAGGCGAATGATATGAGGAAACATGACGTTGCAATAGATGGAACTGAGGAAGAAGAAATAAATGACGATACGTTATCATATTGTTTGTTTTTATGTTTAAACTATTATTGTTTATAAATATAAACTCTTATCACTTTACAACAAAAAAGCAGATCACCTTCCCGTTACATTACATTTCAAGGAAAAATGCCTGTCATATCGTATTATCTTATTCTCCACAATCGGAAAGCCTTGGTATTATTATTATTATTATTATTATTATTATTATTATTATTATTATTATTATTATTATTATTATTATTATTATTATTATCATCATCATCATCATCATCATCCTTATCATCAACATCATCGTCGTCGTCATCATCATCGTCGTCGTCGTCGTCGTCGTCATCATCGTCGTCGTCGTCGTCATCATCGTCGTCGTCGTTGTTATAAGAAATCTTTGTTTATTTACTCCATTAAATATTTCGAAGTAAGGGACTGTTTCAAAGGAGGACTGAAATATAAACCCGGCATCAGTCTGTCGCAGCACAGCACCTCAAAAGGAGCATCATGCGTTAATTTTCTTACTTTTTTTTTTTTTAACTCAATGGGAGGGAGGGGGTAAGCAAATTGTTCATAAGGGTTGAATTTTACAGAGAAAGGGGCAGTATATTTGCGGAGTAGAAAATGTTATCATTGGTCACTACCGATTGCCTACTGACTGTTTTGTTGTTGTTTTGTTTTTTTCTTTTGTTTTCTGTATTATTTTCATTCCCTTTTCTATCCTGACTGTTCGTTCTTATTCAACATATTATTTTCATGCACCTACATCAGACCACGAAGGTCGTGTCCCACTCAATTATAAGAGTGCATTCAACTTCCTTGTGCATACGTGTCTTGTAGATCATCATTCACCCCGTAAATATAATTAAAACAAATGTCAGGACTTGGTAAACAACTGGGGTCCAAGTTAGCATTTCTTATTTTTAAAATTAAAATTAGGTTTTGCCACTTTCTGTAAATGCTAAACGATTAGACAAGACGAAAGACATGAAGGATAGAAAGGGGGGGGGGAACGGAAGAGAGAGAGAGAGAGAGAGAGAGAGAGAGAGAGAGAGAGAGAGAGAGAGAGAGAGAGAGAGAGAGAGTCGTATGTTGGATTTGAAATCTGAGATTTTGACAGGGTGTTTAATTTCACTCCAAATCCGAGGCTCCACGAATGCTAAACATTTAGACAAAGGAGAGAGAGAGAGAGAGAGAGAGAGAGAGAGAGAGAGGGAGAGAGAGAGAGGGAGAGAGAGAGAGAGAGAGAGAGAGAGAGAGAGTCGCGTGTTGGATTTGAAATCTGAAGACATGGTGTTTAATATCACTTCAAATCTGAGGATCCATTATGGCATCTTTCTCATGCCACAGTGTGTTTGTAATACACCATTCCATACACCATGACCTACAGTGTGTTTGTTATACACCATGACCTTCAGTGTGTTTGTTATCTATACACCATTCCATACACCATGACCTACATTGTGTTTGTTATCTATACACCATTCCATACACCGTGACCTACAGTGTGTTTGTTATCTATACACCATTCCATACACCATGACCTACAGTGTGTTTGTTATACACCATTCCATACACCATGACCTACAGTGTGTTTGTTATACACCATTCCATACACCATGACCTACAGTGTGTTTGTTATACACCATTCCATACACCATGACCTACAGTGTGTTTGTTATACACCATTCCATACACCATGACCTACAGTGACTTACGACAGTAAAACGACGACATGAAATTTCTTGCTGTCCAAGTGTATATAGTTTATTTTATTAAGCAAATATTAAAAATAATTTCAGAACGTTGTTCTTCTCAGGTGTCAGCTCTGTCTCTTGTTTTGTTTTTTTACATCAACTATGGTCGTAATCGTTGTATCAAAGAATTTTCTTTGCTCTGCTTTATCTTGTGTAATTTAAGTACTTTTTAATTGTTTATAGTGAGTATAGTAGAGTGAGCAAGGAAAAGAACACGGACTTCTCTTTTGATATTTTATAAAAATTAAATCTGTCGTTTCTTTGATCCATCCCATCGCGCGGGTTTTTAACCCACAACCGCTTTATTTCAAACATTCCTCCAACAGGCCTATAGCAGTCCAATTTTAAAAGGTTTTCATTGAGATTTAACAATCTGAAACGGTGTTAAGAATACAGCCAGAGAAATCAAAAGAATGAATAATCTCCCCCCCCCCCCCCCCCCCAACCAAACCAAAACATCAAACAAACAAACAAAAACAGCCTTCAGTATTTTGAATGTCATCTGTATCTTAGTGCCTGCCCTCATTTTTTTTCATCGCTGACTTCTTTAAACGTGTTTATTTTTTCCACTTTGATCTCCAGTACGATGCCATCCGAATCAACCAGATCTACGAGCAGGCCAAGTGGTCGCTCATCTCAGAAGAGGTGGACTGCACAGAGGAAGAAATGATGGTTTTTGCTGCATTACAGGTAAAGATGGCGGGCTATCATAACTCCATTGCAATTATTACGGACAAAAAGATAAATTTTAGAAAGGCTTTGAAGTAAAAAAGTGGTTATATTTTATTTTGTATTTTATTAGCTTTTTCCGAATCTCATTTTCATCTTCTGGTCAGAATCGTTAAGATCCCAGACCGACGTGAACATGTTTGTCTGTTAATCGAACGCAATTATTGGCTCGTTTTTAACATTGTTGTCTTGGGAAATATTTTGCCTTGGTTTGAGGGTATTTCCATTTCTGAGGTCATGACAATTTGGGTGTTCAGACCTGCAAATAAGTACACCTCATCCCAGACATTAGGCAATTCCTTACCGCTTCCAACTTCAATGGTGCTTCCCTGGGTCATAGCAATCTTAATCTGAAAACAAGATAAATACCGATTGGTTATGCTGAGTTTGTAATCTATCAAATGAATCATAGTTTCGTTTTTACTTTTTGTAGAATTGGCTGTCTTTGTCAAACTTTAAAAATAAAAAGATGTAAAAAGTAAAATAGAATTATCAAAGCAAACCAAGTTTATGATTCATAGCAACATAATCTTCTTTATCTAAGACAATTTGGCAATCTATTGCATTAATTCAGTCAAACAATTGTTTCCTTTCCGTTTATATTTTTATTTTTATACATATCTAGTTGTTGTTAAAATAAATATTACAGGTAAGAACAAGCTTATTGTTTACCTTGAATTCAACCTCTCAAATTATTTAGTCTTGAGAGGATAGCAAACAGATGTCACAAGAGGAAACAAACATATAATATGTTCTGTCCGTGCAGTTGAAACGGTAATAAATCAGACCCATTCATTGGTCCATTTGTTCACCAAGACGAAATATTTAATTTATCTGGGCTCCTTTTATCCATCCATAACCACCTAACCATCCATCCATCCAGCTATCTATCCACCCATCCATCCATCCATCCATCCATCCATCCACCCACCCATCCATCCATCCATCCATCCGTCTATCCATCTATCTTCTACAGTTACAAGTCCAGGTTCAGTCAGGTCTCCCCCAACCCGACCTGGACAACTCCCTCAACAACCACCTGAACCAGTCCGAAGACGACGAGATAGACGCTGCCCTAAACGATCTTCAGGAGTCGCTGGCTGGCACCGACGTCTCGGGCCACGGCGATATCACACACATACCAGAATTATGTGACTTTGTCAAGTTTTTCAAGTGAGTGTTTGGATTCGCCATTCTTGTGGATTGCATTGACTAAGAATGTTTTAGAGAGAGCACCCTAGCCATCAGTGATATTAAGAATCATAATTTTTTAACGTCCTCCTCCTCCCCCACCTCCTC
>NC_088360.1:67298406-67300906 GCF_034508935.2 Berghia stephanieae | reverse complement strand
ATAGATCGTAATGGTTGTAAAGTTAGACAGCCTTGTTGCCATTGGTCTCCTGTGAACACCCACTGCTGGAATCCAATAACCAGTGGACTCTCCCACCAAGAACCCATAAATAGCTGGCATTCTATGCTGCCCTACTCCGACTAAACACTTTGAGGGGGGGGGGGGGGGGGCAGAACGTTGGCTTCAACTATCGATCAATTCAAATGGCCCTCACCTTTCAAAACTTATATTCCAAGAGTTCTCAGCTTTGAAACGTTTTAACAAGTGAATTTATCGATATTTGGAGGATAATTTTTCTGCCCAAATGGGGAAATATGTCTTTGGTCATAGCACGTCAATTATGGCCATTGCCCGCCGGAAGGCTGCTCTAGTATCCATGAAAATTCCATTTAGGTTGTATGAATAGACTCGAAACTTCAACATTTAAAAAAATCCCTTTATTCATCTCTCAAGAGGAAATTTTTCTCGAGGGTTTTTTTCCAAGAAAAGACTGGAATAACCCAGACATCCGCCGCAAAGTGAGCCGGGTGACTTGTTCTACGCCATACAGCGTGGCTGTAAGTCGGCTCGGTGCCTCGCTGTCAGTTATTTTGAATTTGAAGTTTAAATTCATGCTGACTAGTAGACCATCAAAGCCCTCTTTCAGATCGGTTCGTAAATTTTATGGAATTGATTTGTTATAATATATACCATGGTATAAATATAGCAGTCACTTTATTCATGGCCAGAGTCGAAACAAAATAAATAAAAGGAAGCAACAAACCCAACTTTTAATGTCCGCCCGAGAAGCTATGATTTTTGCAATGCCGTCCATTTGATTTATGAAAGAGTTTCTCTGCGTGTGGGAGAAATAGATATGAAAAACCAGCAAACTTGCTTTCCATAGCAGTTATATTTTTGTTATTGTTGCCTTGGAGACAATTTTGAAAGTTCTATAATAATAATAATAATAATAATAATAATAATAATAAGAAGAAGAAAGAAGAAGAAGAAGAAGAAGAAGAAGAAGAAGAAGAAGAAGAAGAAGAAGAAGAAGAAGAAGAAGAAGGTGAAGAAGAAGGATGATGATGATGACGATGATGATAATAGTGGTGATGATGATGATGATGATGATGATGACCCTAAAGTTTAAAATTGAACCACTGGATTTTCTTAACCGTCTGTCCTATATGTGCCTGGCTCATTTTGTTTGTTAACCACGACATAAAAAAAAGTCGTGTTAACTCATTTGCCCGCTTGTTTTGTTCAACACTTTAACACTGTGGAATGCAGTTGTTTCAAAGGTAAAACAATATGAAGGCTAAATTATCGTTGGTGGGTCTGGTTATGACATTGGAGAAGATATTATACTGGTGTCTGTTGTAAAAAAATTGTAATGTTTTCATCCTGTGATATCGCATGCGGGCATTATTTCTATTAAATGTCAAGTGGCTCTGTTGGCTCTGTCTTGCAGAAAGTTGTGTCTGTTTTAAGATAAATGAATAAATAAATAACTTAGGGAAATTTGTCTTTAGGGTCTATTCGAAGGAAAGACTCGAATAACCCAGGCGTCACCCGCAGCGCAGCACCGCAAATTGAGCTATGGCTTGTTGACTTGCTCAAGTCCACAGAGCACAACGGGTATTCGAACACGAATTCTTACGGGTACGAAGCAAAGACCGTACAGCAGCTGAGCCACGCTGCCCCAATGTGTCAAAGAACTTGCTGGAATATTTGATACCTTGGTGCTACCTGGAGCCTGTATGATATAATCTACTCCAAATTGGCGTGTTTAAAACATAAGAGAGAGAGAGAGAGAGAGAGAGAGAGAGAGAGAGAGAGAGAGAGAGAGAGAGAGAGAGAGAGAGAGAGAGAGATTGTGATGCATTTTGTGTATTTGGGCCACTCCTTACTTGAATTCATCAATGTGTTTGCTCACCTGTATTGTTGGCACCTAAACGTGCATTTTTTACGCATTCCTTTATATAATACTAATATCCATCGCTTAATCTTGTTCGCTTTGACATTCTCTCAAACATTGTCCACGAGTACGAGTGGACTTAATTCATTCTGAAGATTGGACTCTAAATTATAATTGACCTGCCATATGGTTTGCCCAGTTGATGCTGTGCAATTAGTTATAAATTACTCACAACACCCTCCAGCCGGATAGAACGTTCTCACACAAAACTATGTGTAACCTTAAACGTTTATAGTCTGACCGATACAATTTAGTGAGAACTACTCAAAAATCAAAAACAAAAAAAACTGCTGGTTAAAAACAACAAAGCTGAGCGACGTCAATTTACTTTCTTTTATAGTGTGCGCTTGGCTAAGAAACTCACAGCATTGCCATCCAGAAGTATACCCGACCAACACACAAAAATATGTGTAACCTTGAACGTTTATAGTCTGGATAATACAGTTTAGTGAGAAGTACTCATAAACTTGGATGGCAAAAAACCATAACAAAGACCTTGAGTGATGTTATCTTCCCCTCCAAAATGTCATGGTCTCAAGT
>NC_088360.1:67158406-67295906 GCF_034508935.2 Berghia stephanieae | reverse complement strand
TTGTTGTTGTTGTTGTAATAGTAGTAGTAGTAGTAGTAGTAGTAGTAGTAGTAGTAGTAGTAGTAGTAGTAGTAGTAGTAGTAGTAGCATCAGCAACTGTAGACCACCACCATCGCCAGCAGAAACAACAGCATTGTATAAGACAGGTTCGCATAAAAAAGCAATTTGTTTTGTTTTTGTTTTTTGTTTTAAAAAGGAGAAAGGAAAAAAAATAAATAATAAAACAAGCATAACAATGATCTCAACTCGCCTCTGCTGGAAATTATTGTTCATGTATTATGAAAGGGTAAATTTTTTTTCTTAAACAAAATCCATTCATTTGTTGTTTTTTTAAGGCCATGGTATTATTGAAATTTGTTGACCACGAGATCAATTTGGCATAAAATGAAAAACCTCTCAAGGTAAAAGAGTGGAACAGTCGATTGTGTAGTTTGTATCTTTAATTTCTTTTGTAATGGGTAAAACACACGTGATATGTAAATGATAGGTGTGTCATTTTAGATATATATATAATATTTATTGTCGTGTCACGTTATTCTCCTCTGCAACAGCTCCCCTTCTCATCCTCGTCCTACTCCTTTTCTTCCTTCTTGCCTCCTTCTCATCATCCTTTTCCATCTCATATTCATATTTCTCCTTTTTCTTTCTTCTTTTGATATTCTTATTAGTTATTAAAGTGAAGGCATTGTTTTTATACCTACGACGGGGATCCCGATAGTTCAGTTGGTCTAAAATTAGCTTCACATGCAATGGGACCGAGATGGATCCCGGGTGCAGTCGACATTTTTTTTCTGACCCACCTGTCCACCCAGCAGTGATTGGGTCTCTGGATCTGTTAGATCTGACGGAAAGAACTTTGCGTGAGACTAGCGTCCTATCCAAATGGTAGCAAACAATTGCTATTGTCCGATTCACGCTATAGAACCCGGGATAAATTCCGGCACCATGGGCATAATTGCCCTGAAGGATTACTTTTTATACTTACGGTACGCATGTCAATGTCATGTGTAAACTAATGAGCGCTCCTCTGAGCATGTTTTGATGGGATTTGATATGCAAATGCAAGGAGGTTCCTCTTAAAACTTCTAATGAAATGTGAGATACATGGATATCTATTTCTTATGCTCTTGGCTTTATATCTGCTCAGTCCCATGTAACACTTCCATTGGTTGTTGTTAACAGAGATAAACTGAAGATCAAAATTCGTTTGACTATTTTATCATCTCCATTTTTTTTCTTCTTTTTCTGGTGCTGATATGACTGACTTATGCTTGCTCGCTGTAATGAGTCTCTTTTGCAATACAGTACATCGAAATAACAAATACATTTTCTTCAAATAATATGACATTTTAAGTATGCTGCTTGCCGCAGTGGGGGAATAAGATTAAGACAGTGATAACTATAGAGAAGAAAGCGGGAGGAAAAGTCCAAAATTACCTTTACTTTACTGAACAGTAGTTAGTTGAGACGTGAGCCTGGTGAATCCAGGTAAATGTGCACCGATGTCTAGCTTGCTGTTCTCGAAAAGAAAAAAAAAACACGTTTTTAAAATTTTGGACAGAGCACTCGACCTTCAAATATCAATCGATTAAAATGACCTTCATCTTTTTTTATTTATTTTTTCATGCCAAAAATTCTCAAAAGTGGGTCGTCTCCAGGTTTGAGAGTTTGTGTTACAAGATGGGGATCCCTTTTTATCGGTTGATGTTTGAAAGACGAGTTTTGTAGCCAAATTATTAAAACGTGTTCAGAATACGGCAGCTAGTGTCTATTTCCTCGACACAAACGTTACAGATATGTATATAGACATTATGTACAACCGACTCGTGGCTGTGCAGAACACATCTATTTTTAGTATTGCCCTTTCCCAGTGTATTTGATGTAGCTGCTCTTGAAAATAATAATAATAATAATAGTAATAATAATAATAATAATAATAATAATAATAATAATAATAATAATAATAATAATAATAATAATAATAATAATAATAATAATAATAATAATGATAATAATAATAATAATAATAATAATAATAATAATAATAATAATAATAATAATAATAATAATAATAATAATAAACACCTTTTTTAAAAACATTTTGGCCAGAAATGTTTACTTCAAATATCGGTCGATTAAGACGGCCCTCCACTTATTAAAATGTGTTTTAAAAAGTCTCAAACCCAAGATAGTGATGACAAGAAATGGTAATCTTTCTCCATCATCGACAATAAAAGTAAATGTTTTCTTGCCAAAATGGAAACAAAAGAAAGGGGAAAAAACAACTTTTTTTTTCTTGTCGGAACCCGGCACTGTATTGTTCTTGTCTCAAGTTTTTATTAATTTGAAGTCAGGAAAAAAGTCGTTCTCGAGACCAGTAAAAGATAAAACAACAAATAGGTCTAAGTCGAGTTGGTTTAACGATTACATTCTTTAGTCACATGACTTGGATTGTTGTTTTGTTTTGGTTTTGTTTTTGTTTTTGTTTGTGGATTTTTAAAACTGCCATTATTATAATAGAGGTCGCTTAGCTTATTGCCCTTGAATTACTTAAAGACGTTTACAATCAAGACAAAAACTATATAACAAACGGTTTATAACAATGGACATATTCAACCAATGAATTATGTTGGATAATTAAGATATTATTAGGACCTAAGTTTCTCACTCACAAAGTTCATCGGAAGAGAATCTTTTCCCATATTTTTCACACATCATCAGGTGAATAAAAGATATCTGAATTTATTGTTTTTAGGTTAATTATTCAATAAATCTAGATAAAGAAATAAAATGCAAACATTAGTCTAGAGAGACGTGTACATATATTATACAGGTTTGATAAGTGAAATTATTATGGGCTCGATTTTAAAATGGAAATATTCTCAAACAACGCATTACAGCAATGTTAAATCAAGTCCATAATTGCGTTCGGGCTACTAGAACTGCTAATTAATATGTGCACCTGGGTATGAAGCTAGGTGCTCATGTTAGCCAATCACAATCACGGAGTTATTTAACATTTTTGTAATGGACAATATTCTGCGTTGGTAGGGTAGGTTCCATAACTTTTTTGTTTATATATATTTTCTTTCTGTTTGTTTTTGTTTGTGGTTTGTATTATTATCCAGGGAGCCAGCTAGGTTTGGCAGGCATCCTGTAAACGTCTGTGTTCTGTGAATATTATTCGCTAATCGCTCCCAGCGCCCGTGTTTTTGTTCTGGCCTGGGTTATTATCGGTAATTCGAGCATATTAGTCTTAATTTGAACCTGCCTTCTGCCAAACTACCTATCATCCATGTTCATTCAGGGAGTTTGTAACGCAAGGACTTCCCATCAATGCTGTTGATTAAGAAATCGAAGAAGTCTGGGTTTTAAGTTTTAAGACTATTTGGCAAGTTGGTGTCATCGAGACAATTGATACATCCATGAGGTTTAAGTTTGATGGTCATAATGGAACAAAAAAGTTTACTTATTGTATAGTTCCATATGAATCTAGTACACTAAGCTCCGCGCCGTCCACTCGATTATAACCCAAAATGACTTCGTTCTAATCCGCGTTTTCTCCTCCTCCTCCTCCTCCTCCTCCTCCTCTTCTTCTTCTTCTTCTTCTTCTTCTTCTTTTTCTTCTTCTTTTTCTTCTTCTTCTTCTTCTTCTTCTTCTTCTTCTTCTTCTTCTTCTTCTTCTTCTTCTTCTTCTTCTTCTTCTTCTTCTTCTTCTTCTTCTTCTTCTTCTTCTTCTTCTTCTTCTTCTTCTTCTTCTTCTTCTTCATCACCACCACCGCCACCTCCTCCACCCCCCTCTCTCTCTCTCTCTCTCTCTCTCTCTCTCTCTCTCTCTCTCTCTCTCTCTCTCTCTCTCAGCCACTAAGAACACCCAGCAATTAATGAGTGAAGCTATCTATCAACCTGGGTCAAATATAGACTTGGCGGAAAGTTCTATTCGTTTGACCAACGTCCGTCCAAAAAGTTGCATGCGAGCAATATCTTTTCACGGTGCCGAAACCTGGATATAGTCAGTTTGTAATTATCGTGATTTCAGTACAGTTTAGCCATTAAACTAAACCTACTTTCCATCCACATTCATCTATGGAGTAGGTAATCATCCTTCATCAATGCCTTTGAACATTGTAAAATCCCCTCACTATCTCTTTCATTTCTTTCGGCACTATTCCTACTATTTCAGCTCGCTAATCTTTGGCACTTTTCTCACCTACACAAAAGTTACGATCGGGCAGTCATCACTACACCCATGAATCCCAGACCTGACCATTACCGTAATTACTCTATAGCCATTAGGACGTAGCCGAACATAGTTGAGATGTATATTATATTATTATAGGCAATATTTCTTCATGAGATTGGCTAGATTGCTTGATTGTTTCAAATATCTTTCAAATATATTCAAATATAATGAAGTAATGGATGGGGAGGGGTGATATATTTCTCTCTCTCTCTCTCACTCTCTCTCTCTCTCACTCTCTCTCTCTCTCACTCTCTCTCTCTCTCTCACTCTCTCTCTCTCTCTCGCTCTCTCTCTCTCTCGCTCTCTCTCTCTCTCCTCTCTCTCTCTCTCGCTCTCTCTCGCTCTCTCTCTCTCTCTCTCTCTCTCTCTCTCTCTCTCTCTCTCTCTCTCTCTCTCTCTCTCTCTCTCTGTGTGTGTGTGTGTGTGCGTGCGTGTGTTTTTTATTTGTTTGGGTTTATTTTTTATTTTTTTTTTTTTGGTTTTTGGGGTTTTTTTTTATTTATTTTTTTTTTTTTTTTTTTTGGAAGGGGATTGGGGGGGGGGGGGGGGGGGGGGATTATAAGGTTTCAATTACCGGCTACAGTGGAACTCGTATTGCACGTATAAAGTGACCGCTTTATGGTACATATAAACATAATTATGATAAAGCCTTGTCCGCCAAGAAAGGAGATTGTCGTTCCTTTTTATAATACTGGTCGCCATGTTAGATTGCAATGTAAAAGCCTTCATGATACCTCACCCAATTCGTAATGTAACATAATTAGTATTGCGTTTGGAGTAAAATAAAAATCTCAACTGCATATACGAAATGAAACAGATGCTCATAAGATTACATTCTAGAAAAGAAATAAAAGAAATATCTAGATATTCAATCAGATAAATAAAGAAGACGATCATTATTACATTAGATCGATCTAAGAGAAGTGTCACTTCATAATAGCCTTTTCTCGGATCGGTGGATAAAGAAACAGCGCGGTTGGGGGGGGGGGGGGGGGGGGGGCATTTGTCAGCATAGTAAAGGCGAAATAAAACAGATTTAAAAAAAAAAGAGGGGGGAGAGAGAGGGGAAGAGGGGGGAGAGAGAGAACAAGGATTGTGTATTTTTGGTGATATACATTTTGTCTTTATTAATCATCCATCTATTGCATAATGACTTAGATATTAATATTCTTTTTGCAATCCCATATTTGATGAATGCTAATCATCATCTTTCTTTTCGTTCATCCAGGATGTGAAGCACAGCCAGACATTAATCTATCATCCCGAAAATATGGCCTCAAGTTGTTTGTCCCAGAGCCAGAGGGAATGTCAGAGATACTGTTACGATTTGATACAGTGAGTGCTCTTTGTTTTTGGTTTGTTATTGTTGTTTTGTTTTGTTTTTATTTTTTTATTTTGCTTTCATGATCAAGTCGTATGTATTAATCATGTCTGCTTCTTTCTTTTTTTTTTAAAAACTATTTTTGCTTAATGGTCTGAATTATGATTTCGAGGTTTGGGTTCAGATTATTCAGGCATGAATGTTTTCTGTCAGGGTCTATAAAAATATTACCATCATTATATTCCAAAGAGATAAAAGGACCACCTCCTTTTAGCAATTTTATAAAATAATATCTTATTAAATATTAAAGGGACCAGAATAGTTATGAACTTTTTGGCTAAAAGGATTTGACACAAAGTAACTGAAAATATCTGTAATTAATGATATGAATAATTTTTACATTTGAATGTTTTGGTGGTTGATAGGGATTAAGGTACTTGTTCTTGATTTAAAGGCTACAACCAGATTTAAAGTGTGATGCAACCCTCTGTATATTTTCAGAAGATACTAAAAACACTAGATAAATTTAAAGTGACTTGCTGTCTTGAAACTAATGGAATGCTAAATTTGCTCTCAACATGAAAGTAATGAAATACTTAATATGAAATCTTATCCTCTAACCTATACAGGAAGACCAGTATTGCCGCTGGATGGCAGCCTGCAAACTAGCGTCCAAGGGCAAGACGATGGCCGACAGTTCTTACCAGACTGAAGTGCAAGCACTACAATCATTTCTGGGCATGCAGCATACATCCGTATCTTCTCCAACCTCACCACACACTCCGAACTCTCCCCACAACTCCACCCACTCCACTCCTAGCCAAGTCGACATCCAGCCTGAAGATTTTGTCGCCTCCAGATTCTTTAAGAAGATCAAATCAAAAATTGTTAGTAGTTGGAGAATGTTATTTCTTTTTCTTATTATTATTTATGAAATCAATATTGCAGCAGCTTTTTGTTTTGTTTGTTTTGTTTCTATATTTTATCAAGAAATTTATCGACCAATGCCAAAGAATATATTTTAAAAATGGATATCTCATTTTTTTTCCATTTGATATGATTGCTTTTAGATTTTTAGGGCAGTACAATATAAAATTTTTTATGAATGTTCAGAATCTTGATTAATAAATTTGTATGCCATTTTTGGGACAGGAAGAGCATAAGACCTTTGAAGGACATCAAGTAATCTAGATATTTATTCTCCATATTTAAAATTGTTATTACAGTAGTGTTATTTCTATAATAATTCTTAGCATTACTAGCTACTATTACGGATTATCCTTATCCGTAATTTTTACGGAAATTTGATGACAATTACGGACTTTAGGAATTGGAGGAAATATTACAGATTTTCATTTCACAGCAATTTTGTCCTTCGAGTTACCACAGTTTTCAGGAGAATAAAAAATTCATAAAAAATTTTCTGAAAGTTATAAACGTTACTGCTTAGTTCCCCACTGATGATAGCTAAGTCGATCACTAACTTGTAATGAGGGCCATCAAAGTTTGTATTATGTGTAAAAGTTTGTGCGTAACCTTTTAAAAATGGTTCAGTATTACTGAAATTTTACCATTTATTACAATGAATTTTGTGTTGGTTACTAATGATGAAATTTTCAAGTAGGTGGCTTGTTTGTATTTCTAAAATTGATCTTCTCATTTTTTAAGGATATTTTCAATGTTTTCATCCTCAGCTTGTCACACGCATTCAAGAGGCCAATAACAATGTGCAAGAAATGTCATTAGTGGAGGCCAAGCTTGCCTACATCAAGGCTTGGCAATCTTTGTCAGAGTATGGGATTACATATTTCCGTATTAAAATGTCCAATGGCAAGAAAGAGGTAAAGTTTGGCATGTTTCAGATGGATATACATTTCGGGTTCAAAACCCAACAATAACAAAAAATTAAAACAATAATACTTCACTTAAAATTCGAAGAGTAATGGCCATTCAGGATAAGGAATGGCTGCATATTAATTTTTTTTTTCTGGGTTTTTATAATCCCTGTTTTTCTAATATTTTCAAAAAAGATATACAAACCAAACAAATGTTGTAATTATAATTCTTTAGACATTGTGATATACAATGTTATTTCCTGTGCCCTTTTGCTAGTCCAAGTAAGTACCACATCCACATTTCATCTGATATTCCTCCTTCAGTTCACATTAAACCTCATCTCCTTCCATCTACAGAATTACTTTACTTTTCATCTTTCCACTCTGGCATGTTTTTCATGGAATTGATGACTTTAGTATATTTATGATCTTTTAATCTTACATTTATTGGACGTTTTGAAAGAAATAATAAATATTCTCTATTTTATCTAGGAATTGTTGGGTGTTGCAAGCAACCGTTTGATACGCATGGACCTCAATTCAGGTGACTCGCTCCAGACCTGGAGATACAACACTTTACAGTCTTGGCATGTCAACTGGGAGGTTGAGAATGTTGTTTTGGATTTCGATAACCACAAAGTCACATTTGCTTCCATGGAGTGCTCTTGTAAAATTATCCACGAATTCATCGGAGGATACATCTTTCTGTCAATGCGGTCACAAGATAAGAACCAGGCTCTGAATGAGGAGCAATTCCACAAGCTAACTGGTGGATGGCACGAGTGATTTGTGATTTGTTAATTGTTGTAAAATTGAGTGCTTAAATTAGTTGTTGAAACCAAAACAGTGATTGATATAACAGTCGCATGCTAATGGGTGACAGGGACACTGTTTGTGCAAAGCATGAACCTGGTAGTTTGGATCAGTGTGAATTTGAAGTAGGGTGAATTGTTGATCAATAGAAAACTTCAGGTCTATTTGATACATAGATGGCTTTGTACATTTTTGATTATTTCATGTTTTGATAAACAATTTACTTTACACGTCATAACCTCGCAAGACATAAATGGGATTTCATCTTAATCATATTATTTAGCCATTTTAAGTGTGCTATAATGCTTCATTCATTCTTTTAAAAACAGCTCATCTTCCTCTTGCAATATCATGGATAAGCAGCAAAGTATTCATTAATTGTCACTTCTCTGAGAACTGGATTTTGTTGAGCTATTGGATAGAGGGTTAATATCATGAATTAACAAATATTCTTTATAATAAAATTCAAAAGACAAAGCGGTATAACTTCTATTGTAAGATGGAAGGGAGTCATGGACCCATCGTCATCACTGTGTCACATACATAGAAGTGAACACACCATGTCCAAATTCTTATGCTGTACTAATCCTTGCATGCTTATGCCATGGAATTGTGTCATAACAATCAGGGCCCATTCTTATGTAGGAGGACTAGGTTTAGTCCTTTGCCAGCCTAGTAAAAGACTTACTAGTCTTAAGCCTAGGTGAAGCAAGTGACTTTAAAAATTGGTTCCTACAAGCGTCTTCTAGTCTAGGTAGGCTTTTGCCTAGAACTGGGGGTGATAAGGACATTGACTAATTTGGTTATTTTGTGCTGAATAAAATCAAGCTCTCTAGTACACGATGGCTGGGATCTTCATACTTTCCAATGCAAAAGATTTGATTAGCACCACATCTGGTATAGCGTTGCTTGGTAAGCTCATATAAGAAGCAAATTTTTGAAGTCTTTGACTAAAATCAGGGACTAATTCCTTAGTCCTCTTCTATAAGAATGGACCCTGGTGTGGTAAATTTATTATTAACAGCAAGACATGTCCCACCTATAGGCTATATACATTTCTGAACGCAAATTATAGGCTTATTTATCATTATTTTAACGGAGAATATTCTGCATTGGCTTGTAAGTTTTTTTCCCATTATAATGATGAGTTCAAACAATATGAGTTATCTGTCATGTAAATAAGTACACAGAGATTTAAATTACTCATTTATAAAGGGCCTTTATTCTCCAATCCTTTCAAGCATTTGCTTTCCTCTACAAAATGAATTATTATGCAAATTTCGCCTTAGTATTATTTGTAATTATATTATATGTTGAAATTGTTTTAACTTTTAATTTTTATCTACCATTTTCTAATGTTGACATTGCATTTAAATCGCAGCCTTTTGTGTGTTTATTTTATTTTATTAGCTTTGGCTCTACGTGGTCTATATGTTCATAAATATTCATGCCCAAAGCAATAAATGTTTATAAATGCTGATCCTTCTTTGGATTACTTTGACATCAGACTTGATCCATCCACCAGTTCTTTTTAAAATGATGTTTGAAATGAGATACAAAATTTGTTTTTGTTTTTTTAATTGTTCTTTTTCATTCTTTCTAATTTTGATTTTAACGCTATTAATTGTAGACTGAGATGCGCATGAATGTATATACACTTTCTTCATTTCCTTTTTAAAACAAATGCAATAGGTTGCTTTTTTAACTGAAAAAATAAGGGGTGGTGTTTTCATTCTTTACATTATAATGCAGATAATGATACTATTTTAAATTTCAAAAAAATGTCAAAAGCTATTAAATCATCTGTTTTTAGTAAAGATAACAATTGTTATTACTCTATCGATGTTCTCAGATACATTTTATCTTGAAGAGAACATATTGTTTGTATCCAAAGCCTATGTATACTTTCAAAACTTAAATGAAATCATCATCTGTGATAAAGATAATTATATATAATCATTTTTGTCTGTTTTATCTGTGCTGTCTTTCCTGTTGATGTGGCTGTGCTACATTTAAAGCAATACATAACTAATCTGACTGGATGTTCGATGATAAATCAGTTTTTGGTTAGCCATTGTTAAGCCATGGGGGTAGAATTGGGAAAAGAGTTTTTAAGTCTTAACAAAAATATCATATAAGGAGCAATTTTTGTAAATAAAAGTAGGTTCTGGAAAAAGCTATTGCAGAGTATCTTGGAAATGTCTGTTTTTTATACTGTATTCGTTGACTTTATTTTTACATGAGCTCATCAAATTACAAAGATAATTCAAATCTTTTTATACAAGGGCAGGATTAAATGTCTTGACACTTGTCTGATATTTTCAAAACTATAAAAGAAATGAAATTGACAAAGCTTATTTCCATTCCCTTTATCATTTTAAATTTCAACATAGACACTGTTCCCATGCACACAGGTCTGCCAATATATGCCCAAGGTGTTGCAAAGCGTCGAAGAAGAATTTGCATGACATACTTTGACATAATTGAATTGCCTCCACCTGCATCTCACCATCACTGCCAAAAATTGTCCCCTTGAAGTGTCTCTTGAGAAAAAGGAAAAAGTCACTTGGAGATAAATCGAGACTGTAAGGGACTGTTCTATGACGACACGAAAACTTCTGTTTTCAATGTTATCATGCAGTTGTGTCAGCATTCTCAGTATCCTTTCTATGACCCTAGATCTCTTGAACTGTATATTCACCATTTACAGGTTTCAGTTGTCCATGAATATTTATGGCTACACTTCTCTAAGCAGTAAGGAAATCAATTACAAGCCCTCTGTTCATAATTCATTTAAAGTGATTTCTTCAACCGGCATGTTGGAATAGGGGTTTGTTCATTTAATTAATGGAAGAAAATTTTGTGCACATTTTGATGTATAGTGGTGCATTCAATACAATCGGAAATATCCGGTAGGCATCAAAACTTTTCAGCTACACCCAGTACAATCAAGCTTGGGTTGTTTAGCATTTTTTAAAAACTCATTTAGGATTAAGGATTTTTTTAAAAATAAAAAAGAAAGAAAATTAGTAAATCTTAAATTTTTAGTTCAAAGTCTGATATTCCAACTTTCACTTGAGACTGACTTTTTTCACTGATTAAAATTTGGAGGGAATTAAGCCATATTTAGGAAATCAATGATTATATGTGATCATGGTTGGAAACTTACAAATTCACTCACTAAAGCAAAAACTTCTAAAGTAAAATATAAAAACAGATTATTATGTCTCACCTGATAATCTTGTTAAATTTCAAATGTATTTTGACTATTATTGGTATAATTATTCACAATAGAAATTCCCTGTGCTGTCAACGAGGATTTTCTCTCAATTGATGTATAAAACAATATCATCCTTCAAACTTTTCAGATAACACTCATTATTCATAATTGAGCTTAAAGTCTAAGACTTGTATCTTCAGTATAGTATTTTAAACATATAATGCAACCAAAGGGTTTGATATATCTTAGTTATATTCTTGATCCAGCTTTCCCCTATTTTGTTATGTGTGAAATGCCAATGATTATATTATCAATATTAAATTCTTGTTTTTATTCATGATGGCATGGCTGTGCAGTCGACAAAGCTTTAATGCCACTATTTTAGTGTACAAGTTATAAGAGACCGTGTAAGAGTAAGTGTGACTGATGATTGTGTTATAAAATGACAAGGTGAATGTTTGTGTTATGAGTTCTATTTACTTTTCCTTTTAGATTGATATTGAACAAGACAATTCTTGCTCAGGTATAATATGCCTGGCTTGATGAATTTCTTTATATTAATATTGTTCCGCATAATTTATTACTATTAATAGTGTTTTAACCACTTTGCCATGAAATAATCTATGTCTATGTCAAATATTTTACTCATTTATGTTTGGACCTGTTCTTTTCTATCAACTGCTGACTAAAGTTTTTTTGTTTGGTTTTTTTTTTTTTTTGTCTCCTTCTTCTTACCTTTTGTGTAAAATGTTTTTGTTCCTTGCTTGTGTTAAGTCCTTGTTTTTATTTGAAGATAACAATATGCTGGCTTCAGTGACGTGTCATCCTGCATTATTCAATTCCGTTCTACATGCAAAGTAGTTCATTTGGAAAAAAAAAAGCGTTATATTGTAAATACTTCAAAAGCTTGGAGTTGTTTCACCAGGTGACTGTCTGACACGTTCGGATGGATTTGAAGTCACATTTTTCTCTCTGTATCCAATGCCTGTGACAAATTATTAAGTAATTTATATCACTTTTTATGCGTTGTAATACAGAATATAAATCATGTCTTTGAGAAATAACCGATCATTTATCATTAAGTTATACATAATAATGTAATACCATACCTGTTGTTTAAATATCTGTAAAAACCCTGCCAATAACTTTTACTTATATCACGAGCCTAGTTCAGTTTCCTAATATGTTTATTATATTTTTTTTTAAAACTCCGTTAGTATAATATAATGTACTAATAATATTCATCCCCATTTTACACAAGCACCTCCCATGTTAATGCATGTAAATAGTTATCTTATCATTACAACAGAACCATAAATTCCATCTTCACATCACAGTCACCATAACTCATATGCCAGCCATTACATTGTTGCCTCGTTAAATCAATCACAGCCACTGGATGGGGTTCTTGATCTCCTATAGTGGGCAGGGAGGTCACTTACTATGTCTTCTATCCCCCTTTGTATCTGTTTTCAACTTGCTTTCTGTCTTTGTCTTGGAATGAGATTACTTGGTTTTTTATCCTTTCCCTTGTCGGAGTCCTTGGCTGGGAAGGAAACAGTCAAATGTATAGTTAAAGTTTTGGGAGATGACATTTTATTTCCTTGTAAATCATCTCTTTGTTATGTATTGTTATATTTGTTGTTTTTAATGAATAATGTAAACAATTGAATATGTTCCTTTAAGTAAGATTTTGTGCTTGTAGGTGATCTCAAACTATGCACAATGATAGTATGCTCTTGGAATCTACATCTGTCATTCCATTCCCCTTAGTCTTATATTATTCTTTGGTGCTTAAATTGTAATTCTTTTTTTTTTTACTATCCCATTTTCTTCCTGTTAATGGCGCTGATATAGCCTAAATGTGTCGCAAGCGCCGCAAAACCCTTAAAACCAAACAAAACAATCACATCCACAGTTGTTACCACAATCATCGTCGTATCATCATAATCATCATCATCATTATCATCATCATCATCATCATTATCATCATCATCATTATCATCGTCGTCATCATCACTGTACGCCCACATGACTCTTACTCTAAATTTCACCACATAGAGCCATGTTTATGATGGTGCTTAATAGGGAACAAAAGTGTGATGTCAAAAAACTGGTTCCAATCTCATTGGAAGTGTAAAACCAGTCTTCCGGAAGACTGGATACATAATTGTGTAATTGATCTTCTGGTTTTAGAGTGATGGTGTCTTATTTTCTAGTCTAAATATATGCAGGTCGTCAATAAAGGTCAGCCATCCTAGCGCTTTTACGCCTCGTAATCCTAAGAATCTGCCTATACTAAAATTAAAATAGTTATGTCACCTTATGATTCAATAGGTAATCTATTCATTATTAGTCCTCCTGGTTACATCACTCCCAATGAGATTGGAACCGGAAGACAAGAAGGTGTGACGTCACGACTTCTCTGCCCTTTTGTTCTATTCTTTAGTTCTTTTGAATATTATTATCCTTCACTTTTGTAAAACTGCTTAATGTTTGTCTTGTCTGTTGACTATAATGATAATAAAATCAGGTTACATATAGGCCCATCTCACACCTTGTTGTTTTGTCACTTTGATTTAGCCATTACCCTTTCCACAACTCCCTTAATGGTGAACAGGTCAACTCTTGTTTTGTAATTTACCCCCCCCCCCCCCGGATGGTGGTCAGTTCAATTCTTCTTGTATAATTTACCCCCCCCCCCCCCCCCCCCCGCACCCCACCCCCGGATGATGGACGAATCATTTCTTGTTGCCCATCGCCTAAAAACGGTGATAGGAATGAACCAGGTACCGTCAAAGTGATTTTAAAATTTCAGGTGCGCCAGTACTATTTTGATTTATGACACCATAACAAACTACGTATCCGTAGTGTTTTCAGAAAAACATGATACTGTATTAACTTAAGTGTCATTTTTTGACTATTGATGATGTGCGTTTAAACTTACAACATCCGCCAGCCGCATATAAATACTATCATACAAAACTATGTGTAACCTTAAGATCTGATTAATACAATTTAGTGAGGATTATAAAAATGGCTTATAACGGACCGACACACAAAACTATGTGTAACCTTGAACTTTTATAGCATGGATAATACAGTTAAGTGAGAATTACTCATAAATGTGGATGGCAAAAAACAATAACAAAGACCCGAGTGACCTCAACTTCATTCTATTTATAAACAATAACAGTAACAGAGAGATGAATGACGTCCGTACCTTCTATAAAATTAAAATTGATTTTAATCATCCAAATCACCCTGACATAAAACAGCCTTGAGACAAGTGGTCACATACATCATGTAGAAGGAACAAAATTGACGTGACCTTGCTATTTGTTATTGTTTTTAGACTGCCATTTTTATGATTAGTTCTCAGGGCGGGGTCCTTTGAGTTGCTTTTTGTCTTTGTCTTGGAATGGGAGTCCTTGACTGGGAGGGAAACAGTCAAATGTATATTTATAGTTTTGGGAGCTGACATTTTTTTCCTTCTAAATCATCTGTTATGTATTGCTATTGTCAGTTATGTATTCTGTAAACATTTGAGTGTGCTCCTCTTCTTAGTGAGATCCTGTGCTGATGCCTGGATGAGACTTTAAGGTGATCTCAAACTAAGTACATTGATGGTATGCTCTTGGAATCTACATCTGTACCCTTTTGAACCAATTCCTCTTTGTCTTACTTTGTTCTTGGGTGCTTTGTAAATTTACAATATTTTTACTATCCCATATTCTTCTTTTTACTGGCCTGATGTGTCCTGAATGTGTCGCAAGCGCCGTAAAACCCTTAAAAACAAAACAAACAAAATATGGTTAGTTCTCACGAAATTCTATCAATCAGACAAGACCTAAAAACGCTCAAGGTTACACATAGTTTTGTGTTTTGATACGTTATATCCAGCTAGCGGATTTTGTGAGTATTTAACGTATAAATAAACAAAAATGAACCAACAGCTTCAAAAAGAACAAAATATCAAACATGGAACGTTTCGGGCTCAAAACACCTTCTTCACCCCAGAACAAAAAAAAAAAAAAAACAAAAAAACAATGAAAACATAAATACATTACAAAAAAATCAGATCGACGGCAGAGAGATGTTCGGCAGGTCCTTTCTGTATAATAAGCATATTGGGATGTTACAGACAGAAGCAACTAATGAGTGCCAAATTTGTTGGAAATAAACAACGCATAAAATTTGGTGCGTTAAATTTTTTTTTAAACAGGCGTGTGTAGAACAAAAATATCTAGATATTTGTGTCAAATGTATCTGTTGAAATAAACCAAATCCATAAGTGTGAAGAATGGACAGTGATCCTCTTGATCTACTCCAACGATCAAGGAAATAATACAAGCTTTTGAAACTAAATAATAATAATAATAATAAATCATTTGTGTAGCGCGCAAATTCCACGAATTCGTGCTCTAAGGCGCTTTACAATAAAACGCGTATCTAGATCTATTCACAAAGGGAAAATAAAATAAAAAGTACAGCACTGAAAACTAAATTTGAAAAACATTAAACTATATTAAGTAAAGGCTATTTTAAATAGTTCAGTCTGTAAATTGGACTTGAAAGAGTTAAAAGTTGGAGAGTTTCTGGTTGTGGAAGACAGAAAATTCCAGATTTTTGGAGCTGCATTAGAACAAGACCTGTTGGAAAATTGTGTTCTTGGTATAGACCTAATTTCGAGTTGAATGGAAAGAGAGGATCGAAGATTTCTAATGATGTAAGAAATACCACAGAAGCGATAGTCTAGTAATATTCCAGTCTGAAGTTGAGTCCACTGGGCTTTAAACATCCCAGTGATTTAATCAGATGTGTTTCCTGTTTGCGACTCAATACCCAAACTTGAGCGGCCTTGGTGCCGGGATGGCCATGTAGGTTAAAATGTCGGCCACACCTGAATCCGATTTGTTGGCAATGTCCTGTGGATGCTGTGCAAAGTGATCTCCCAGTCTTTTCCCCGTCTCGCCAACGTAACTTATTACAATGTGCGTATCTAATGGCACACATAAGGTTGCGGTCTGTACAACAGGGCTCTCACTCGGTCGGGAAGTCGGGAAATGGTCTTGAATTTTCTAATTTCTTCAAGATCGGGAAAAAACGGTCTTGAAAATAAAAGCGGTCTTGGTTTTTCTTGTCTGAGTCGGGAGCTTTCAAATCGGGTGTAGTCATAAACCTGAAGTTTGGTGTCATATTATTTACTTATTTACTTATTAAGCAGTGATGATAATCTTCCGCGGAATTCCGGGATTTTGGGAACTTCTCAGAATTTTTCAGCTGAATTTGCCGTGTCAAACATTTTCCTCAAAACCACAAAAATCACCATAATGTCCTATGTCATATTTTGACACCTGTGCTCAGCCTCGTGAAATTTGGTGACGGTCCCGTCTTTATGACGTCGTGCCAGACACAGATGTCACAACACAATTGATACAGAAGACCAGTGGTATCTTTGATTAGTTGATGGTTGAAGGGGAGGGATAATAAATGGGTCTTGATTTTTTTCTCTCTGATGTAGGTGCCTATTGCCTTTTTAATTTCTCTCTCTCTCTCTCTCTCTCTCTCTCTCTCTCTCTCTCTCTCTCTCTCTCTCTCTCTCTCTCTCTCTCTTTTTGTTTCACTTTTCTCCTTTTTTTTTTTAAACGTATGGTCTTTTCATAAATTATTCTTGTAGAGAAGTCCTCCCCCTCCCCCCCCCCTCTCTCTCTCTCTCTCTCTCTCTCTCTCTCTCTCTCTCTCTCTCTCTCTCTCTCTCTCTATTTCTTTCGCAACCATCCATTAAATAATCTGGCAATACAGAGATACAATAAAGCAATGGTGATTGGCTTAGTTTACTCTTCTTTTTTTTTTTTTTTTGCCTTTGGACTATGGTTTGACATTTGAGAGATTCTTTGGTTGTATTTATAGGCTCCATAACCACTAGGTTTCCGTAACAAAGATATTGTAGCCTGCTTTAAAAAGTAAACATCAAAAGAAAACAACACTGGCCTTTTATTTGAATATTACTGTAGGCCGTAGGCCTTTAAAATGTTATGTGAAAAGGACAATTCATTAAATGTTTACAAAAAGTAAATTTATGTCTAATGATAAGAATGGATTTACACTAGTAGTCATATATTACATAATACAAAACCTTCCTGTTATTTTTACATTTTGCTTGTGTTTGAGAGACCGAGAAAGTTTCCTCCTTTTTGATAAATTACTATTATTATCACTGATTAAGCTATGTTAAGTTAACTGCTAATCATCATGCCTGGTGGAACATTCCAGGAGTTCTGGACCAAATATCTGGCTTTCAAAGACTGGTTTAAAAATACTAGCAACAATCTTGAAACATACTGCATATTGTGTAAAAAGAATATTTATATCAAGGCCACAGGAAGGTCTGCTTTGACTTCCCACATGCAAGGGAACAATCACAAGTCACTAGCATTTGCTATATCTAGGAGTGACAGGGGGTCGTTACTTAACTTTGTTGCAAAGCCGTCTACGTCTACTAGCTTCTGATTCAAAGCAGGCACAGGTGATGCCAAAGCCTTCAGATAGTTTTGTGCTTAAGTCCGATGTCATTGATGCTGAGATTTGGTGGTGTGTGAGAACGGCAATGAAAATCCACGCTGCCAGTTCGAATGAAGACATTGACTTGACTACTTTTATTTGAAACAAAAATTTAGTTGTGGAGAAACTATTGGTCATGAAAAAAATGTTGGCAGTCTTGAATTTTGAAATGGGTTTTGAGTGGGAACCCTGGTACAAGTAAAAGGTCTTGTGATGGTCCAAACTTTCTCCAGAAATGCAATGGTCTTGTCTTCATAAATATGCTCACACGTCCTGCATTTAGGCCTCATGCATCGGCGAGCTGGAGGTTCATTGTCTTCGGACGGCTCTGGACGGCTGCGTACAAGCAAGTCCTTTAAGTTCCGATCCCTTCGATATGCTACCAATGGCAATTAAGAGAAAGGTCCCCGTGTGTCCTCATCAGCTTGGAGAAGGACATAGTGGAAGTGATCTATATTCAGGTTTTCGTCCAACCAAGTCATCTATCACATGATTTGTTGCTGTCCAACTATTGAATACTTCTTTACAAATGAAAACACGCTGTGTTGTTTATGAAAGTTGTAAACATACCAATGAATCAAGCTGAACAAAACAAAAACAAAAAACCAATAAAAACAATCGTGATGTTAAATATTTCAAAAGATGCGAACTCTTCTCAGTATGTGGGTCACTTTGAGCACATATTCCATGTGCCAACGTAACTAGACTAATGACCTCAAGTTCATGGAAAGGTAATATAGATCATTCCTATTATTCATCAAAACATTCTTAACTTACGAGTAGTTAGCATGGGGGGGGGGGGGGGGGGGGGGTGTAAGGACCAAGATAGGAAAAGCAATGGTTACCTATGTCGCTTTGGTCCAGTTTCAAAACATCCGCTCTTTGTGGAAGATAATTGGAAAATGTCAGTTGTTATTTTATTATTATTACACGCCTCTTTTGCTGGCCAGACGAATCGTAATCACACAAAAATAGCTATTTGTAGTCTTTAACGTTTATAGAATGTAGTTAGAGGACCTCAATGAGAACTAATCACTGAACTAACGGTCCAGAAACAACAAAGAGAGAGAGAGAGAGAGAGAGAGAGAGAGAGAGAGAGAGAGAGAGAGAGAGTATTCCCCCTTCTTTCCCACATATGTGTTCTGACTCCGTGATTGAATCGTTGGGTCTGTTAGATCTTACGGAAAGTACTTTGTGAAAGACTAGCGTCGTGTCCAAAGGAAAGTAAGAAATTGCCATTGAGCGTTTCGTACCCACGCATAAAACACTATGTATAACCTTTAAGTAGGTTCTCGACGGAAGCCGATTGCTATGGCTGCCACCCAATGCCGCCACTTGCTGGTGGAAAAGCCTTGCAACTTTTCCCCCGAGTTTCGATGAGTCACCGCCCCCTCGAGGGATTGAATTCATCCAAACCGACTTCCATCTCGGATACGAAGCTCTGTTCGAAGTCAGGGAGGCTACGTACAAGGGTTGTCCGGACTTATTTCGGCTCGAAACAGGGGGCACCGTCCATTATGCGCTTGAGGGGGGTATCCCCATTCCCTCTCTCTCTTTGATCGTATTAAGCCAGTTGTTTGTAATCGTCTCCCGCCGGACATGGGGGGGGGGGGGGGGGGGGGGGGGGGGCTGGATTGCTGCCATTATCGTTCCCCATTCTTTAGGCGTCGTTGCCGGCGTTCCTGACACTATGTGCATGGACTTGCGAAGTTTCGCATCTACCTTCTCCACGTTATTGCTTTTACCCCAAACGCAATACTCCGCAGTGGAAGAACATAGTGCTAGAGAGAGAGAGAGAGAGAGAGAGAGAGAGAGAGAGAGAGAGAGAGAGAGAGAGAGAGAGAGAGAATTCCTCCTCCCCCCGCCCCGATATGTATTTTGGTGCCGTGATTGGCTAACTGGGTCTGTTAGATCGAGTGGAAATTACTGTGCGATTGATTAGCGTCCTGTCTGAATGATGGTAAGCAATTGTCATTGTCCATTTCACGCTCCAGAATTCAAGATATAGATAGAATGCGCTTGGCCAAGGAGTTCACAACATTGCCATCCGGAAGTATAACGGACCAACACACAAACTCTGTGTAACCATGAACTTTTATAGTCTGGTTAATACAGTTTGGTGAGAACAACTCACAAACGCGGATGGCAAAAACAATAACAAAGGCCTGAGTGACGTCATCTGCATACTATCTATAGCCGACTGCGGGACCAAATGGCTCTAAAGGACTATGTTTAATTTTTTTTTTAAATACACACCTGTTCTGCTGGCCAGAAGGATAGGACTCACGGAAACATTCCTTTAACGTTATTAGTTTGTTGTTAGAAGGACTCCAGTGAAAACTAATCACCCAACTGGCAGTCTAAAAACAGTAACAATCGCTTTATTACCGTAACACTCATTCATTCCATATATGCTGTTCTAATTAAAGAAAAGAAACATCGAAAACAACAATGTTTAATCAAGCCTTTTCTAATTGGGTCCGGTCATCAGACCTGTAAATATGTACACGTAGGGTTTATTCATTTAGATTGACCCAACCACCACCCCCCCCCCCCTCTCTCTCTCTCTCTCTCTCTCTCTCTCTCTCCCTCTCTCTCTCCCTCTCTCTCTCTCTCCCTCTCTCTCTCTCTCTCTCTCTCTCTCTCTCTCTCTCTCTCTCTCATGAATGGATGAAAAGTGTCGAAAAAGGATTCAACAATTAGGATATATATTAGATGTTATTTTATTATTATTACACACCCATTTTAGTGCACATGTGAATTGTACTCATGCAAAAAATAACTATGTGTAACCTTTAACGTTTATAGAGTAGTTAGAAGGACTTCAATGAGAACTAATCACCGAACTGGTGGTCTCAAAACAATAACAATGAGAGAGAGAGAGAGTTTCCCCCAACCACATATGTATTTTGACGCCGGAAGATGATAACTGGGCTGTTAGATCTAGCGGAAAGTACTTTGCGATAGACTAGCGTCATGTCCAAAGGATAGTAAGCAATTGCCATCATCTGTTTCACGCTCTAGAATTTAAGATATGGGCACCATGGGCTTAATGGCTCGAAATAAAATACACACCTGCTGGCCAGATGAATTGTACTTACGAAAAAAAAAATACCTTTAACATTTCTAGTTTGTAGTATGATGGACTTAAGTGAAAACTAATCATCCAACAAAAACAAAAACCCAATGAAAACAAATACATTACTAAAAAAAAACCCAGATCAACGGCAGATGGCTGAAGAAGGGTTTTGAATCCAAAACTATCCGTCTTTTGTATTTTGTTCTGTTATATTCATTTCTGTTGATTGCTTTGTATAGTGAATACACAGAGATTCTTAACACTTTGTCAAAACAGACATTGTTGAAATTCTTCTGTTGTATTTTTTAAAATAATATGTCTAATCAACTCATAACAATAATAATAATAATAATAATAATAATAATAATAATAATAATAATAATAATAATAATAATAATAATAATAATAATAATAATAATAATAATAATAATAAATTAATCAATTGTTGAGGAAATGAAATCTCAAAATCATTATTTCAAGTCCGAACATTAATTCCTATCAAATATTTTATTTTCCACTACGATAACTGTCCATAAGCTTTTTTATGAACATAATCTTCAAACAAGTGGCAGTAACGAGAAACAAATGTCATTCGGATAGACTGGCTGGATTGGATCCTTTTTCTCACTGGAGATCCTTTCTCGTGTGCATCCACAAGGTCAAAGAATTGAAAGGATCTGAAAAATAAAGAAAAGAAGAAAAACAAATCTGTTATGCGGGCTTGGTGCGCTTGTGGACATCATATTGGAATACAAATAAGCATAAAGAAGCACTAAATTATTTGTAAGGGCTTTTAAACAGTGCAATGGGCAAGACATTGAATATTCAATAAATTGGAGGTCATATCTTCCAGACAGAGCATGAACTGCGATATGGCTTGTGCTTCACAGAAGCTTGCGTTGTTCTGAAGTTTCTAATCTCTTATTGGACTGCATTTTTTTAAATTAAGGAGCTCATTTTTATTTTTTATTTGACACACGCTCATACAGAGTTACTTTTTTGATTAATATTTTTTAGGAGGGGGGGGGGGGGGGGGGGGGGGTAAGAGATGCACACGTTATAAAATATACTCACTTTCCAGGATCTTCTTTTTTCTTTCTTGACTCATCAAAGTGTTTGAAGCTAAATCTGTCACACGTGATTGGCTTTTTATGAGTTTCCCCAAGGACTGCATGGTGGATAACTGTTAAAGTCTGAGGCTGAGTAAGGCCTGCATCTGTACACATGTTAGCTACAGTCAGTATGATGGTTTCAAAGAGTCGTTCATCAGTGCTTACGACGAGATCTAAACCATGAAAAAAATATACAAAATATTGTTTTACAAAACAATTGATAAAAACCTATTTTAATATTAATAAACGGTAATATTAAAATCCAAAATATTTTTATAAGTAAAAAAAAAGTTGTAAATAGTTGGGAGACTTTCGAGAACTCAACTTTTATGGAGACAAAAACAAAGAATGAATTATAAGGTACAATGAAATTTTCATTTCCACTAGTAGGCCCTACACAGAAATACTGATCAGGGGCCGTTTTCATGAACGGACAAGCGCTTAGTCTTTGACTATTTCTGACTTGAAAATATCGGATTTCATGTGAGCTGACCAAGCAAGTCCCAAACTAAAATCACGGCACCTTCGGACTAAGTTTGGCCAAGTTTTAGTCATTTGCTTCGGCAGGACTTCACAAGCTTAGACTGAGACTAGTTACTAGTTATAGCGCCAACAAGATGGCAGCTGTTTTTCAAGATTATATTGATATTTGACACTTTTCTTTTATACTGAAAATGAAATATTGATGCATTAGTACTGTCAGTATCATCACTGATAAATCAACTCATAATCATGATCCTCATCATCATCATCATCATCATCACCACCACCACCATCATGGACATCAGGAGCAGCAGCAGCAGCATCGTCATCACTACCTCATAAAATCCCCATTATTATAATGTCCTTCATCCCTATTGTGGTTTAAAACAATAACAACAACACGAATTTTGGTTGAAAACTATAACAACAACACAAAATTTCCAAATTCAACGGGGCTTCCTTGATTTCTCCACTGATCACAGTCACATCCCTCGTGCACCACTTACAACCAATGAAGTGTGTACGTAATTATCCGATATACTAGAGTGTGTACATACTCATTAAACCCATAATAACATTCATCATGTATTTACTGCCCACGTCTCAGCTTCTATATCCAACATGACAATTGATCATCACGAGATACAATCAGGCAAAAACCAGTACAAAACTACGGATCCATGAGCCGTATGGCTCTGAGCACTGCTACTGATCCGTCGCATCATCGTTTCCTTGGTAAAGCACTTTATGAATATTACTCTACTTACTTGAAAATTTCAATTTCAGTAACCAACACAAAATTCATTGTAATAAATGGTAAAATTTCAGTAATACTAAAGTAAACCATAAAAAATGTTACATACAAACTTTATAATATGTAAAATAACTTTGTTGTTGACGACCACCATCACGGGTTAGCGATCGACTTAGCTATCACGGGCAGGGAACACATTTATAACTTTAAGGAACTTGTTAAAAGAATTTTTTAATGCTTAAAGTTGCGCTAACTTAAGAAACGGAAAAAAAATATTTTTATAACACTGCGACAAGATTGTGAAATCAAAATCGGTAATATTTCTTCCATTACCGTAAGTCCGTAATTGTCATCAAATTTCCGTAAAAATTACGGATGGGATGATCCGGGCAGGTAGGGCTAATGCGAGTGTGATTTCCATGGCAACCAACTCAACAATCATATTGAGTCAAGCTTAAATTCTAATTTCCAACAGTAAATGGATACAGACCTGTTTTATCAATCCCAACAGGACAGGTGCCCTGCACAGTTTCGTTGTTTTCCAGGGCTGTATTGACATTGACACTGTAATTATAGTTGTTTTTCTCGTATTCCTCTGGCCAGCAAAGTACAGGTCGTATAACATTAGATGACCCTAACATCTGCCTTAATCTCCGTAAAGGTAAACTACTGAGAGGGCAAAGCATTACCAAGGAGGATGAGATGTAGTCTTTAATTTCCTCTGCTATTGAATTCATTTGAGCCGGTAGGACGCAAAATATTGCAACATGAACAGATGAGATAAGACGTTCGTTATTGAAGTAACACTCAACGCCCTTATGTTGCAGATATTCTGTCAGAAAGAAAAAAAAACAACATTTTAATACAATAAAATGTATTCATACTTATACATTTCTGCGTAATGAAATAATGTTTGTTAATTTATTTGTGTACGTCATGGGATTTTATTCTAAATATATTTTTTTAATGACAACTTTAAATTGATTAATCAAATGTAATTAATGACATGCATTTTTTTTTTTAAATTTCAGACAGCACAAAATTAATATATGTACCAACAACGCTATATCGTCATGATATCAAAGTCATGTTTTGTTATAATCCCCACTGGAACCAGTTTCCATCCATGCTGCTAACATTCTCAGGGTCCTTCCTTATTTGACATCATTGACAATGCTGCAGACAGGGTCTATACATTGATTTACAACTCATGTCAAACTAAGTGAAACGTCCTAAATTTAGTAGTAGTAGTAGTAGTAGTAGTAGTAGTAGTAGTAGTAGTAGTAGTAGTAGTAGTAGTAGTAGTAGTAGTAGTAGTAGTATTGGTAGTAGTAGTAGAAGTGGTATTAGTAGTAGTAGTAGTAGTAGTAGTAGTCGTAGTAGTAGTAGTAGTAGTAGTAGTAGTAGTAGTAGTAGTAGTAGTAGTAGTAGTAGCAGCAGTAGTAGTAGTAGTAGTAGTAGTAGTAGTAGTAGTAGTAGTAGTAGTAGTAGTAGTAGTAGGAGTAGGAGTAGTATTGGTAGTAGTAGTAGAACTGGTATTAGTAGTAGTAGTAGTAGTAGTAGTAGTAGTAGTAGTAGTAGTAGTAGTAGTAGTAGTAGTAGTAGTAGTAGTAGTAGTAGTAGTTGTAGTAGTAATAATTGAAGTAAACATGTCGGTATGATGATAGTAGTAGTAGTAGTAGTAGTAGTAGTAGTAGTAGTAGTAGTCGTAGTAGTAGTAGTAGTAGTCGTAGTAGTAGTAGTAGTAGTAGTAGTAGTAGTAGTAGTAGTAGTAGTAGTAGTAGTAATTGAAGTAAACATGTCGGTATGATGATGTTGTAATAGTAGCAGTGGAATGAATAGCTGTTGTTGTTGTTGTTGTTGTTGTTGTGATGATGATGATGATGATGATGATGATGATGATGATGATGATGATGATAATAATAATAATGAATATATCATAATATACATATTTAATCTGTCAAATTGGGTCATGCACCAAGTGAGAATTGAGTTATCCTTAATTAATTATCCTTACGCATAAAGCCTCATTATTTGAAATTGTACCAGTACCAACCTTTGTTATACGGATTAGCTGTTACTCCAAATCATTAACACAATGGCATTTATAACGGAAATAATTGTATTTTACTTATGTATAGCATGGGGTACATTTGTGTCTCACAGTACAGGAATCGAACAAGAGAAACGTCTTGCCTGTGCATCTACAAAACTATTCACTTTTTTCAAACAATTTTTCAATATTACTGATATCATACTTTTTGAGGAATTTTCCAAATTTGGCGCAAAACCGTTGAATTTTCCAAATTTGGCGCAAAACCGTTGAAAAACGAATATTTTAGAGCTAAAAAACAAACAAAAACAAAACAACAAAAACAGGCATTGGGGCACTTATGTAGTACATAGTAGAGGAATAGGGTTAAGCGTTGACTTTAAGACTGTTGACTTTATACTGTATGGGAAATCTAAGGCGAAGGATCACAAAATCCAGAGATACAAATTTGTTGTTTTTTTTTATTTTTTTTTTCATGTCTGGAGAAGTCTCATGTTCAAGACTGGATTATCTTTATGTTCATGGTATTTTATTCCGAAAGTGTGGCCAGAGTTCCTTTTTTCCTTTTTTTTTTTTTTTTTTGAGTTTATTATTGATAAACACAGTGCAACTAAACCCTAACTTAACCAACACACAAAAGAAAGATACAGTAGAACCTCAGTATAATAGATTCAGATGTAACAGGGCCTCGGTTATAACAGTTTTTTTTAATCCCCATTTTTTCTCCCTCTTCGCCTTTAGTAAAATTAATTGGCTATAGCGTGACTTTCAAGAGCCTAATCGGTGCGTGGAAACCTCTCAATATATCCAAAGAAAATGCATTATAACACATTACGCTCAAGTAAGCTGAATGTGACCGACAGCTGAGCTAGACCTAGTTTGTGAATATTTTGTGTGTGTGTGTGTGTGTGTGTGTGTGTATGTGTGTGTATGTGTGTGTGTAGGCTTATTACTACTAACTACATCATTTTCAGTATAAAATTGGCCTTGCTAAAGGCAGATAGTGTGTAGCACGAATCACACACACACACACACACACACACACACACGCACGCGTGCGCAGAGAGAGAGAGAGAGAGAGAGAGAGAGAGAGAGAGAGAGAGAGAGAGAGAGAGAGAGAGAGAGAGAGAGTGAGAGAGAGAGAGAGTGTGTGTTATAGGCCATTTGAGTTATTTCACATGAAATTCGGCTATAACAGGAGTTGGTTAGAACAGGGATTCTAGGCTGGTCCCACCACAGTTATACTGATGTTCCACTGTATTGAAAATTTAAAAAAAAATTTAAATTCTAAAGCAGGCCATGTGTTTATTTAGTTACATGTTAATGAACAACAAGTTGTGATTTAGGTTCATATTACCTAAAGTCTCTGGCCTTCTTGTTGAAATGTGAAGTTTACTTGGGTGAAGTTGTCCATAAGTGAGGAGACAGTGAGCTATCTGACTACCCACTCGCCCACAACCAATAATACCAACATTCAACGATTCCATTCCTGCTTCACCGTGAAGAATTTTGGCAGTTCTTTTTATATCTGGGTTTTTCAAGTTCAGAAGCATTTCCCTGAAATAAGAAAGTCAGTCGCAAAGTTCTGATGCATATAAATTTCAATGAAGAAGAACAGGTCATTGGCTAAATTATACTTATGCTGGAATAAAACACTTTTTATAGGCGAGATGTAGACAAAGAATCAGACTACCTACTCATAACAAGATTAGTAAAAAATCTAAGTCTGGAATTATAATTTTATTTCCAGATCTCTGGAAGTTTTCCCAAGATTGTGGTGTTGATGTTGTAGTGGTAGTGATGATGACTATAAGGATAATGATTATGATGTAATGGTGGTGGCGGTTGCTGTAATTTTGATAACTATATGGTAGTAATGGTAGTGGCAGTAATGATGATGATGTGATGGTTGTGGTTGTAGTGTCAGTGGTAGCGATGATGACGAGGAGGATAGTGATGATGTAAAGGTGACGGTGGTTGCTATAGTGTTGATAACGATGTGGAGGTTTCTGTTGTAGTAGTAGTACTGATGATGTGGTGGTGGATGTAGTAGTTTATTGATGGTAACTTCTATTATTTGTAGGAGCACTGACATATGAGTCGAGCAACGGCGAGAGAGAGAGAGAGAGAGAGAGAGAGAGAGAGAGAGAGAGAGAGAGAGAGAGAGAGAGAGAGAGATTCCTGGAACTTTATAAAATATATTTAATTAACTGTAAAGAATACAATAAAAGGGGACGGAAATATTCTCATTAAAGTAATCTGACAAATAAGCTGCTAGATTTCAAGATGTGAAGTGAACGAATAATGATCAAGTTGGAGAGGTGCGGACCGTGAGATTTTCATGGATTGGATTGGGGTAACAAAAACTAAACAAAACACGATATTGTCAAGTTTCAGACTTGATAGAAAAGTTGAAACGTTCAAAATCTCAATTCTAAGCCACACAAAATGTTTCAATCATCCCTCCTCTTCTTTCATTCTCAAACACACTCTCATTCAACTTCAAGCCATTCGACAACACACCATTTTGAACAGAAAATACAGTGTTGTGTTCAGTCAGGGTACAACCGTTGTACTACAACGACTAATTTTCAGAGACGGGAGAGCGCTTCTACTACTGCGAATAGTAATTCCGCCGTGGACTCACTATTTGCAGTACTATCTATCTAAGCGAATAAGCACTTCGGTTCGTATCAGTATCATAAACTTACTTTGTCTTCTTCAAGATGTCAACAATTACTGTTGCCAAAGCACACTGAGAAACTGATAAAGCATGATTTCTGGCTCTTAAAACCAAAAGCTTCTCCTCCTCTTCGGTCAATGCACTTTCAAATTGGAGAGAGAGTAAATTACGGGTTATATCATTTGTTTTCTCCTGGGTTCTTGATTCCTGCAGTCGCGTCACAAGCGCCATTTTGTTTCTATGGAAAAGGGGAACCTACTCTTGAAAATTCGCGTAACATATAAACTTCCTCTTTAGGAATCTAAAGAGAATTAGAAAGTAGAAAGAAACGAAATAAGAAAGTCAACAGTCATACGGACACAACGACAATAACAACTAAAAATAAAACAAACCCAAATGTCTTTGAGGTGTTCTTGATCCCAATTAATTTTGTACATTGCATTAACCGTCGGTAAGAGTTAAGAGCGGGCATCGGTACAGCTGCGAGGTCTCTCTCCGCCAGTATTCTAATTCTATACGGGTCTAGAGTAGAGTAGGGCCTATGACTATGGCTGTTATTATTCACAGACACCTGTCTGGGAATAACGAAAATTTGTTATTCCCAGACAGGTGTTGGCAGAAAGGTTTTATGTAAAATGCCAAATTTTCTTTTAAAAATCCCAGTGGTTATTTGTGTCCCAAAACGGTCAACATCAAGTGATATTTAACACAAGATGAAAGTAAATAGTGATAAATATCAAATCCAGCTTTTAAAAAAAAAAAAAGCAAATGGATCAAGGAAATTTCTTTTGTCACTTTGAACTGAAAACGTCAAACTGGCAATTCGCCTTTTGTTTCAACCAGTAATGAAAGTTGTTAATCATCAAATCTGTTCAGTCCACCAACCATTAAAATTTTCACTGTTAACTTTATTGGTCATCTTTTGTTTCTATAACTATAATTTGTTCATTCTGACCACAATTTTAGGGATATTGATGATGGCCGGGAATTTGTTTATTTTGTGGACGAATTCCTAGGCCAAGGTGTTGCCCAAAACCGACAACACCTGTTTATTCCCGTCTTCTTCATACAAGACAATACAATTTATTATCACACGTTCACAAAACTAGATCTAACAACATATTCTAATCAGAGATGTGAATTTTAAGATACATTGATACCGGTGTGGATAGACAGCTCAGTGGGTTAGACTTCCTTTCATTTTGCTCCTTTTAGCTGCACAGATTCGACTCCGAATCTGACATGCCTCTCAAGGCAGACGACTTAACCATTCGGCCATGACACCCGCATGAAGGTCGACACATATTGTGTATAATATGTAGTAATGACTGATTTAATTAATTTAATTGGTTAATTTTATGTTTTAATTGATATTTTACTAACTTTACTTATTTCTATTTGCATTTCGAAACATTCCATATTCTGGAATGTGGATAATTGTTTGAAAAAGCAGAGTTTCAAAAAAGTGTCTGGGAGAAACGAAAATTGGTTATTCTCAGACACCTGTCTGGGGATAACAAATTTTCGTTATTGGCAGACCCTGTCTGGGAATAATCACATTGTAGGGCCTATAGCCTAAACTATAGTCATCAGGATTTTCATGTTCAAGGGGCATCATTATCATTATGGATACAATGCTTAACAACAAATTCTTCAACTTCGTGATCTGATTGAAGCAGTGTTGTGTGTTTGAGTGTGTGTGTGTGCCAAAACTTGATATCAATATGCAATGGTATTGATTTGCACCATGGAACATCTGAGGGTCAACCAATTTGCTCTCATTGTCATCAATATAATTTAACTGAAAAAAATTTCATAATTTTAAAACTAAGTTCACAGTTTTTTGTGTGTTTTTTTTTTTGGATCTAAGTAGCCTCAACATAATACAGTAGAACATGAAAGTAACGTACTCGGAAATAGCGAGTAAAATCTAAATCCTCGTTTTTTTCCCTTATTTGAGTCAATAAAATTAGCATGAAAGTAGCGAGTATGAAAAAGAGGTCAACTCGGAAATAACGAGCATTTCCTGCCCCAGCCTAGGACTGCGAACGAAGTAAAGCAAAACAAGAGACAATGGCAATTTAAATATTTTTAGCCTAGCCTCTTTTCTTTTCTTATTTTTCGTTACGAGTAATATTACATAGTAGCCTAGTCTGTAGTAGTACATAATAGGCGAAACAAAATTGGGTGGGGGTTGGATTTGTGTCAGTGACTTCTTATATAGGTACTATCAGTTGACAATGGTTTGTGTGCGTGTGTGTGTATTGGGGGTGGGGGTCAATTATTCACCCAATGTGGTGCCACGCGACGCGCGAGGTAAGCACATGTCAACATGCCTCACTTCGCAGCATAGGTCAGCGAGTAGCATCGTTAACGAACGACACGATCAGCGAGAGAGGGGAGTGTGGAACCATTATTTCAATGGGTCAGTGATTGAGTGATGCGCTTGCTTACCTCATCAAACATGCCGAGTGCATATAAACACTCGCGCGCGCACACACACACACACACACACACACACACACACACTTCTATGTTCTTGTTTTTTTTTCTAGTCATGATTTTACTTGAAAAAAAAAACAAACAAAAACAACAAAAAACCAAGCATTCTGCCACTTCTGTGAAGAAATTGAAATAGGGGCGACGGCTTTTACTCGAATTACACACTGAGGGGAATAACCAGCAATATTATAACCTTTCCTGGCAACTCGGGAATAGCGAGAACTCGGAAATAGCGAGTAATCAGGAGTGGACCCGTCGAACTCGCTATTTCCGAGTTCTACTGTAATACTGTAATGCAGGGATGGGTCATATAGCCCAACGTTGTAACCCAGGTGAACAGACCTCAATGGTAGAAACACAATGAATCGGCGATCTCAAGAAGTGGGTGAGAGAGGGATCTAGAAATGACTTTGGGTTTGAAACGAATATTTTTGTGTTCGTGGATAGCTCACACGGTAGAGCCACGCTCTCACCTGCCAGGCGGAGTTGTCGTACCAATAAGGTCGCAGGTTCAAACCCCACCACCGCCGCGAAAAAATTTTTTATTCTCTATTGTCTTCTGGCACTTTTCTACTCACTTCATATCTTGTTGTTACCAACATAAGTGCCTGCTCCACTCACTTTTCTGAATTAAAAATTCACCCCATACACCGGAGCATACTCAATGTCTCAATCGTTTCTATGTTATATGTTTGTGATGAGAATATTGGCTATTAAGCTTAACTGCTGGTCAAAATTACTTCGCGATGGCGGTGAACGAATCGGCGATCTCAAGAAGTGGGTGAGAGAGGGATCTAGAAATGACTTTGGGTTTGAAACGAATATTTTTGTGTTCGTGGATAGCTCACACGGTAGAGCCACGCTCTCACCTGCCAGGCGGAGTTGTCGTACCAATAAGGTCGCAGGTTCAAACCCCACCACCGCCGCGAAAAAATTTTTTATTCTCTATTGTCTTCTGGCACTTTTCTACTCACTTCATATCTTGTTGTTATAAACACAATGATACAGATATTGAATAGATAAGACTACTGTACTTATATCCCAGTGACATGAGAGCCTTTTGTATTATAATACATGGTGGTAATATCGAGCCAATATATTTTCTCTGCACGCAATATTCAGAAACTTACATTCATTTATTCTTTATTAGATTTTATTTATATTTGAAAAGCTGTTTTTCCCATAATGCTTGCTTAATATATTTTTTTCTGCTCTTGACAGATTACCCTTGTTGTTGATTTAAATACAAACACATTTGAAAAGGATTTCAATATGGCACACTACAAAGGAGCTGCAAAAGAAGGTGATCGTGCCGCAACCCTCATGAAAAAGCGAGCGAAAGAACAAGAGGAAGCTGAAATTAAAAAAAGAAGGATTGAAGAAGAATTAGCCATCGGGAGCATTTCAAACAAGTTTGCAACACATTATGATGCTATTGAGCAGACACTGAAATCAAGTACCATTGGTGAGTCAGTTAACAAAACCTGTTGAATATTTATTTTAACAGTGATGATAATCTTCCACATATGTGGAATTCCGTGATTTTGGGAATTTCTCGGAAATTATCCGCTGAATTTGCTGAAAGTTCACAGGTCACCTTCTATATAGTTTGACACCTGTGCTCAGTTGCATGAGATTTGGTGATTCTCCTGTTATTATGACATAATGTAGCCTAAACTGATTGGCATCAGGTGTCAGAAGTGACACAAAACCATTGGTGGCCTTAGATTAGTTAATGGTTGACAGGGAAGGGGGGTCTAGAGTCTAGATTTTTCTTTTTATTATTATAGGTGTCTATTGGCTTTTAAAAAATATCTCTATTTCTCTCTCGTTACTTTTTGTACTGCTTTTTTATTTATTTATTAATTTTTTATTTTTTTTATATAACATTCATAGAGCGATTCATAAACTATTCTGGCAGGGTAATTTTCTCTCTGTCTGTGTGTGTGTGTGTGTGTCTCTCTCTCTCTCTCTCTCTCTCTCTCTCTCTCTCTCTCTCTCTCTCTCTCTCTCTCTCTCTCTCTCTCTCTCTCTCTCTCTCTCTCTCTCTCTCTCTCTAAACAACTTTCTTGCCTTTTTGCAAAAAGTTTATCATAATCTCTTGATGCAGTGATATTATAGACCTTTGAAATTGTTTTGTGAAAAAGACAATTCACTAAATATTTACAAAAAATAAATCATAAGAATGGATGGACACTAGTAGTAGTAATACATAGCTATAATAGTTCATTTAATTTTTGCATATATGCTAGCTTTGACCAATGAACCGAGACATTTTCCTCCTTTTTGACAAATTGTATTTGAAGGGTCAAGTTCAAATATGATATGACAATTTATGTGTGTGTGTGTACTTGCGCATATGTGAGCATGTACATGTTTGAGGTAAGAACTAAGTGGAGCCAAAAATAAATAAAAATGGGCAGCGATTTTCTTAAATATTTCAACTCTCCCTTCATTGATTTGAAAACAAAAGAACATGAATGAACCATTCAATTAGTATGTCTAGAATGAATTTTGAGTTTGGACCAGCTATGTGCCGTGTTTTAAATTTATTTTTACACTAGCACTATAAAAATTCTAAAATACATACCCTTAACTTTAAGTATATCAGTGTATGCACAGTGTTGAAGAGGCGAGCTTTTAGTTCTCTACCTGCGCCGCGGTCAAGAGGTCATTCACTCCATCAAATTCCCGACTAGTGCAACGGGTAATCTCCCGTGATACTTAACAGATTTGTTACTGAAATCTGGTTAAATTACAATCGCTTTTGCACAACCACAGTCGATTTTACCAATTTAAACAAATTGGCAACACGTTGAGAAAACTTTGATCTGTATTTTGGTACCAAACACTCTATCATTAGAATTACTGTCTTTGAGATATTTTGCATATCAGCACAATTTCGATTATAGTTTGTTAAATTTAATTTATTGATTGCATTATTATAAGCAAACAAAATGATAGAAATTCTCAAAACTTGCTCTAACCGATGGAGGAATAAAGTAACCTTTCATTCATTCCCTCCCAATCTGTGCATCACTCTTAGTTCTTTGATGATATGCGATAACATCTTGGTGCAGCGGTCCGATTTGTTACGCTTTGATCATTGCTGGTTCAGAGGCATATGGATTCCGGTCAAGATGTCTTCATCACACGTTATATTCAACAGGTGCTCACATGAGTTTAGCTTCATATAATATGAACACATTTATACCGGCTTTTAGTTCCACTGGTTACAAACGTGGTCAATAAAGAACACTAGAATAAAGACAGAGTCGTTTCACATTTCAGTTGTATATATTTGAAATTTACTTCTCAGGTTAAAATATTGTTTCAGTACTTTGTGGGTAAAAAAAGAAACCTTGTATAGTTTGTAATTATAATGATGCAATGATCAATATATGATTAATTAAGGGTGATCATTTTAACTATTCGTGATATAAACACGACTTAATGAAGGGACAAAGGATAAATAGTAACCATGTCATAAAGAAATGTATATATATATATATAATAATATATATATATATATATATATATATATATATATATATATATATATATATATATATGTTTGTGTGTGTGTGTGTGTGTGTGTTTGAGACAGAGAGAGAGAAAGGGATAGATAGAGAGAGAAAGGGATGAGAGAGAGAGAGAGAGAGAGAGAGAGAGAGAGAGAGAGAGAGAGAGAGAGAGAGAGAGAGAGAGAGAGAGAGAGAGAGAGAGAGATGGTCCGACCCGATGGATGGACTTATTGTCTGATGAAGAGGATAGATGAGGGTATGGATGGATCGATAAATTGATGTTGCAATGGTGGATGAATGAATGGATAGATAGATAGATGAGAGAGAGAGAGAGAGAGAGAGAGAGAGAGAGAGAGAGAGAGAGAGAGAGAGAGAGAGAGAGAGAGAGAGAGAGAGAGAGAGAGAGAGAGTGATTTTCATTTCATTTATGAAGGACAAAAGACATTGGTTTATAACTGTAAAAGTCACTCTGCTGCCTCCATAGCCTCGTGATTTACACATGACATATTTTGTGCCGTTTCAATACTTTTACATAACGGGGCTGCTTTTCTAATGTCGACCTGTTGCTGTTCTTTATTCTTTTTGCTCAAGAAGGTTGAGCAAATATTGCAATCACTGATTTATTTTGATTTTATTTCGACCAGATGTGATGACTATGCATGACTGACTAGTTGCTGTTGTCAATGCTTTCCCTCATCTTTGTTTTTAATCGCATTGTCTCTGTCAGAAAAAAAATGTAATATCACCTAGCAGGCATCATGTCCAGTTCTACATGTTACGCGTTGCTGTTGGTCAGGGACCCTATTTAACGCGTTTTGAGCACCTCTAGTGAAAAATGCGCTAAAGAAAAAAGTTCAACATTACGTAGTCAGTCATGACACTTGTAGCGCATAGTTTTGAGGGCTTTTTAGCATTGTCATTATCAATGTCCATATTGAAGATGAGTTAAATTTCTGGTTTTAAAGAATAATATCTGGTTTTGAATCCTGAAACAATTAGGTTTTGAGATTCGTTTTCTTTTCTTCTGTGTTTCTTGACATTTCTACAAAGCCTACACAGTTCATTCAAATGTTTATCATGAATTGCTTGAGTGTGCTCCATGTCTAAATGAAATTTTAAAAATCATAATAAATTCAATTTTGTTGACGCACAGATAGAATTTTAGGAACTTATAGATCTAGTTTAATTATAATAGATTCTATTTGTGGAAGAATAAAAGTTGTTCTATGTTTCTGTTTGAAGAATTCAATTTTCTATTGGAAAAATTAATGCATTTTAAAATACAGAAAAACGGTCTATTTAGGATTGAAATATCACAATCATTATAAACAGCACTGGCATAAAATTACATATGAATGGAAAGAGTAAATCTTGATAAAGATTACAGAGTAAAAAATGTGTGTTTAAGCTCATTGTGAAGCGATAACAAAGAGATGAAAGTGAACATAAATCGACTGGTATCACCCGATATCACCGTAACTGAGCTCACTAGGGGATTCCCCGTAATTTGGCAGGCGTGACCCGGGTCAACCTCGGGTCATCACGAACTAAGTTACCGCTCTGGCGATATTTTCGTTACTGTGTATGAACAATTTAGATGACTCATTCTGCCAGTAAGTCGGACTAATTTTCATAAGATTTTCTGCCATAAGACTGCTCAGCCAAGATTGAGTTGTTTATCTTTATGTTATCGATTTGATAAATCTCATAGCATTGAGTAGTAGAGCCCAAGTAGTCATGACCCATTAAAACAAACATGGCAGTACTCCGGAGAAACTCAGTTTTATGAAAAATATTTATTGGTCAAAGATAATTTTGAAATTAAACCATGTTCTAGTTTTCACTAAATGAAAGAAAATTTACCTTTACTTCGTTTGTCTTTTTTCTTTTGTTGAAGAGAAATTAATTTTCAGTTTTTCATTTTTTTTTACTTTAATTTTTTCATGTAACATATTTTGTTTATGCATGATGATAGAGGCATTTTAGTGAAATGTAAATATTCAAAATTGTATATTTTCTAAGTCTTTTTTTAATATCTTATTTAATTTTATTTCCAAAGTTCTTTTGTTTTGTTTTTCATTGCTCTTAATTTTTTTTTTATAATTTAAATTATCTTTTTATTGATTACAATCATGTCAGCCATTTGGTTTCGCTTCTTTTTCTTTCCTTAGGTTTGGTCACTCTAGATGAGATGAGAGCAAAGCAAGAAAATGTTGTCAAGGAAAGAGAAAAACAACTTGCAAAGAAAAATGCAGAAGCAAGACTTATTGAGAAAGCTAAAAAAGATAAATTAAAAAGGGATAAAGAAAAAGTATGACCAGATGCTTTTCTCCATTGACTATCCTTTTTTATTCTCCCTGCTCTTATTGTTGTTATATACTTTTTTTTATATATATAAATGTTTTAGTAAGGTGGGTCCTTCTTACAATACCCTTTTGAAGTCTGTATACCCAGTCGTGTTTTAAGACCATCAGAATTCCTTTTATTGAGATAAATATACTGCATCAGTAGTTTTCTCCAAAAGATTTTAACTGTGCAGCTCCACGTCTGTGGAACTATCTTAGTTTTAGATCAGAATTTTCTCTGTGGTGTTCATATCTTCTCCGGGTAACTGGAGTAGAGTGGTGGTTGCTGTTGACCTTGCACAAGGTCTCCATGGTTTAGAATCAGAGTTTCTTTCTCTTAGACCGACTGACTATCAAGGCTAATAAGCCCAGTCTATCCGTGTTTGTAGTTTCCTTTCTCCTAGACAGATGGCCTACCAAGGCTAAGCGAGTTCAGCCTACAGCAGATTGAAATTTGAGTTTTCCTTCTCCCAGACAGTTTAACAGGATATGTTAGTGGTTGTTGGGATGCGTCCACACAACAGTGGGCCCTACACAGCACACTTTTTGGTGGCATAGCACCTTCTGGTCAGACCTCCGTAAGGGTACCTGAGATGTACAAGGTGGACAAGGAGTTGGCTTGTTTGGAGAGATGATTAAATTTATCTGGGTTTCATTTGCTAATTGACCAGTGGAAGCTGTGAGAGACACTTCACAAACCCTTTGGTCCAAACAAAAAAGCCATACCGGAATGGCCAAAGCCCGGATTAACAACAACAGCTCGTAGATTTGGTACAGAAAATATATGTTTTTTATTAATTTTATTTTATATTATACAATACCCGATACCCATTCATAAATTGGGACTTTAGACCTTTTATTCTTCTTAACTGGATCCTGTGATGTGTCTGGATGAGACTTTAATGATCACAAACTAAGTACACTAATAATATACGTTTAGAATTTACTTATTTAAACCATTCCCTTTTGTCTTACTTCTGCTTTTAATCATAAATTTAGAATTCTTTGACCATCCCATTTTTTTCTTTTTACTGGCACTGAAATGACCTAAAAATCCTTATAAACAAAACAAAATAAATGATTTCTTTTTATTCCGTTAATTTTTTCTTTTTTTACAGATCACTATGCTTTCATTTGCCTTTGATGATGAAGAAGGAGAGGACAAGGAAGAGGATTGCAATAGTGATAGTGATGACAAAAACAAAAAGAGTGAAAGTTCTGATGAGGAAGATGACATGAATAATGATTACTCAAGTGGCAGCTTTGGTGTCAAGAGAAAGAAACGACTTGGTAATTATTCATTATAACACTGCGTTTATAGAGTGCTCTTAATAACTTGATATAACATATTTCAAATGTTGATTTAGATTTCTTATCAAAATTGACTTTTCAGTATTGCCATATGCATCTTTAATGGGCTTAACAACGTTTAATCATGGCATTAAATCAATGCTATTCTATTGACAAATAAGAACAAGTATAAGGCTGAATGCTGATAAATGAGTTCAGTCTTCTAAAGTCATTATTTAAGATAAAGTTTGACATATATTTTGGAAACGCTGTAAAAATGAGTGGGGACAATATCTCAATCATGCATTTTAATGTCACAAATGGATGGTTATTCTGATACTGTTTGCCAACACCAAAAAATAGAAATACAGCCCTTTTATTCACTCTTTCTTTCTATATTATTATGAGATTCTAATGACTTAGCTAACCTAATTTTATGTAAACAACAGCTTATAAAGCTGGAAACAAACTCTCAGGAAGAATACCAATAAGGCCCAAATGACATGTGAATCATATTTGTAAAAGCATAGTGACTAGAAACATTAAAAGTAGGAAGATTTGAACTATCCCCAACATTTTTCCATGATCTACACTGGTTCGAAATTTTTAAAAAATACTAACAAAAGTAAATGTTTTGGTCAGCATGACAAAATACTATATTCCATATGTTAAATAAATATAATGGATCATACAAATTGACGTGTAAGTCACATTAACTGGGAGACAGTACTCCAGGGAATAGGTTTGACTTATTTCAGAATCTAGCCTTGTACGTTTTTTTTTTGTGGCTGAAGTATCAATGGTTGAATGACCAGATTTTTTAAAAGTAAAAAAAATTGTTGTTTTTTTTATGACGTCTTTTGTGCTACTTATTTACAACCTTGTCTTTTATATTTTCAGGAATGAATCCAAATGTCGATACAAGCTTTTTACCAGATAGAGATAGAGATGAGGAGGAAAACAAGATGAGGTATTGGAGTAGATTGATAATCATGATAACAAACCTTGCAATGACAGTAATGATTAGTGATTAGAACTATTATGCTCTCCCCGGCCAGGTGGAGTTGTCGTACCAGTAAGGTCGCGGGTTCAAACCTCCATTGCTGCCGCAAAATTTTTATTCTCTATTGTCTTCGGGCACTTTCCTTCTCACTTCATCTCTTGTTATTTTAGATTAAGTAAATTTTCTGGCCACATTGAAGAAAAAAAGTGTTTTCCTCATCATGTAATGCTAAACGATAACCAGCATGGTTTTAGATCAAAGAGATCATGCATTACTCAACTTTTACAAGTGATGGAGGATTTTACCAAGTTAATTGATCGTGATCAATGCATTGATGTTGTTTATCTTGATTTCCGTAAGGCTTTTGATTCTGTGCCACATGAGAGATTATTCATTAAACTAAAAGCATATGGATTTAAAGGGAATGTTTTTAACTGGATTAAAGACTTTCTTAATAATCGAATACAAAGAGTCATTGTCAATGGAGTGGGGTTGGATTTTAAGAATGTAATTAGCGGTGTACCCCAAGGAAGCGTATTGGGACCACTTTTATTTCTTTTATATATAAATGATTTACCATGTGGCATAAATTCAGCCTGCAAACTGTTTGCAGACGATACAAAGATCTATAGTACAACTGAACATCATAGCATTCTACAAAATGATATATTTTTACTTTTCAAATGGTCTACAACATGGCAATTAGATTTTAATGTTTCGAAATGTAAAGTATTACAAGGAAAAAATAATCCTTGTCATAATTATTTTACCAATACTTCTATGTCAAATCTACTTTCCGTTATGCCTTATGAAAAAGATGTGGGAATTACTTTTGATTCACTTTTGAATTTTGATGTACATATTGATAATTGTGTAAGCCGTGCAAACAGAATGATGGGAATAATATATAGAACCTTTATAAGTCTTGATAAAACCATATTTTTATATTTGTATAAATCGCTCGTTCGATCAATTCTAGAATACGGAAATTGCATCTGGAGCCCATTATATAAAAGACAATCTATTAGTATTGAAAGTGTACAGAGGAGAGCTACCAAAAATATTTATGCAATACAGTATTTATCTTATAAGGAAAGGTTATAATTTCTCAAGCTTGAAATATAGAAGAGTTCGTGGGGATTTAATTCAGGTTTATAGATTGGTACATGGTCTGGATAGGATAGACTTTTCTGATTTTTTTTTTCATATTCTAATATTACTTTTACTAGAGGGGACAAGTTTAAGATTTTTGTCTCTAGATGCAAAACAAACATAAGACAAAACTGGTTCGGTATTCCTATTGTCCAGAAGTGGAACAATTTGAAATTTGAAACAAAGAATGCAAAATCTATAGATTGTTTCAAGGTGTTAGTAGACAGGGAATTATATGATGGGAGATTTCTATATGACGAATAATACACTACTGTTGACAGGGCTTTCAGTCTTGTATATATATTATGCATTGTTATATTATTATGGTTATCTTCTATATGCGTGTGTGTGTCCTTTGCATGTCACGGTTAAAGATATATGTTTGTACACCACATTTACATGAGTACATTTAAGTTGAAATACTATCTTTACCAGTGTATCATTATTGTAATCTTTAATCAATAGATTTATGACATTACTATTAATATTAAGGGCATTCAAGTTCAAGGGATTTTATCCTATTTTGCCCTATACCATATGTTCTGTTATGTTGTTGAGGATAATACTAAGAATAAAACCCATGTCAAATGCTTCCCCAATCTAATTGTTCTGATTGACATTCTAATATTGTCCAGGGAGCAGTTGAGACAAGAGTGGGTCGCAACCCAGGAAAGGATCAAGAATGAGGAGATTCTTATCACATACAGTTACTGGGATGGCTCAGGTCACAGGAGGCAGGTGTGTAGGATTCAGATTAAAGTCCATGTCTATATCATTTTTTATAGTGTAAAAATAACATTCCTTTGTCTGCCATTTTTAATGATCATTGAATTTGTCATTGCTGCTGCTCAGTACAAGTTTTGGTATTAGTTTAATTAAGAAGGGGCAACTGGTGGCGTGGCGTTTTATACAATTAAACTGCTATTGACTGCAATGTTTTATACTATTCAGAAATCAAAACTGAAACTAATATGGTACGATTCAGCCAGTCTTTGGTGAATTTTGTCAGCTGCCACTTACAGATCTTTTGTTTGTCTAACACGGATTTCAAAACAAAATTTTTAGAGGAAATGGGATAAAAAATATGTTATTTTCTCCTCAGAATGAACCACACGTCAGTTTTAAACCATTTTAAAGTGATAATTAATTTAAATAAGGGTAAGAATCATGCATATTGTGTTAATACCGATTTTATTTCTTGAAATTCAGATTTTTTCCCCGCAGGTCTGATCTTTATACCTTTTCACCAATTGATTCAACTTTAGCTTAGATTTTAATTTACTAAAGTTTTCGTCAAAGGAGATAGTTAAGCATTTTCTGGATATCTTAATAAACATGATAGAATCTGAATAGTTTTAATATAATTGGCATTTCAACTTTTCAATATTTGATGGAGTAATCTAATGGAAAAAGGAAATCTTTACATTTACATCTTTACAAAAGCTTGTGTCATGATTAGTGTGCTTTACTATGCTTGTAAATTTTTGGTTTGGCAGGTCAAGTGGAAACATTTCCATTTTGTAAAGTAGGCCTACAAATGGAGTCATTGTGTGAATCTCATTCTGAACACAGACAGAGAGACATTATATCTAATCTTCTCATCTTACTTTTTACTTGGCGCTTATATGACCTTACTTGTGTTGCAAGTGCCTTTAAACATTCAAAAATAAATAAGTTGTGGTTTAGTGATGTGAAAACAGGTAAACCACTGAGCAGGCTTTTTATTTCCTGGAATTTATAATTTGGGGATCAAAATTTCATAGCTGTTAAGTATCACAAATCTGACCCAATTATGTCTGTGTTTATAAATGTTATTTGCTCAGATTGAGTTTTTCGACCATCATTTACTTTAAATGGACTTGTTAACATTTGTAAAAAAAAAAAGGGATGATGACATCTGCTCAATGTCTTCAGCTATTTTAATTTTTATCAAAGGATAATGTAAAAAAACAAAGCAAGACAGATTTGAGTATGTACTTTTTAAAAATCACATATTCTGGACACTTGTGTGTTTGGCTTAGATTGAACATTGAGACGGACTAAATAACTTTTAAGGTTGTGTTTAAATTATAAGAGTTTGTCTTTTTCAACGTTTTAAAGCTTAGATATTTAAAAGGTAGTTTCTCCGTTATGAAGTATTCCAAGCTCAATGTGATAAAAAGCAGTTTTTTTCAAATTCAGACCTTCTGATCCAAAACACTACTATACTTTTGGCTCACCATTTAACATACAATTTTTGGTTTTTCTTTTGTTTCCTCAGGTCAGAATGAAAAAGGGCAATACTATTGTACAATTCTTACAAAAATGTTTGGAATCATTACGCAAGGAGTTCAACGATCTCAAACCAGTGTCTGTGGATCAGTTGATGTACGTCAAAGAGGATTTGATTATTCCTCATCATTACTCATTCTACGATTTCATTGTCACTAAAGCAAGGGGGAAAAGTGGTCCTCTGTTCAGTTTTGATGTTCATGAAGACGTGAGGATTACAAATGATGCTCAGGTGGAGAAGCATGAATCCCATGCTGGCAAAGTCTGTCTAAGGAGTTGGTACGAAAGAAATAAGCACATTTTCCCTGCCAGTCGATGGGAGCCTTATGATCCAGAGAAGAGCTGGGACAATTACACAATATCAGACAAAAATGCTGTAAAAATAACTGTAAAATAAATGATTTAATTAGTTTCTTGGAACATATTTGTAGCTTACTTGAATGGTTAAATGAAAAGAACATTCGGCAACTGTTGATTTACAGGGTTCCCACTCGGTCGGGAAGTCGGGAAATGGTCTTGAATTTTCTAATTTCTTCAAGATCGGGAAAAAACGGTCTTGAAAATAAAAACGGTCTTGATTTTTCTTGTCTGAGTCGGGAGCTTTCAAATCGGGTGTAGTCATAAACCTGAAGTTTGGTGTCATATTATTTACTTATTAAGCAGTGATGATAATCTTCCGCGGAATTCCGGGATTTTGGGAACTTCTCAGAATTTTTCAGCTGAATTTGCCGTGTCAAACATTTTCCTCAAAACCACAAAATCACCATAATGTCTTATGTCATATTTTGACACCTGTGCTCAGCCTCGTGAAATTTGGTGATGGTCCCGTCTTTATGACGTCGGGCCAGACAGAATGACGCCAGATGTCACAACACAGTTGATACAGAAGATCAGTGGTGTTCTTTGATTAGTTGATAGTTGAAGGGGAGGGATAAATGAGTCTTGATTTTTTTTTCTCTGATGTAGGTGCCTATTGCCTTTCTCTCTCTCTCTCTCTCTCTCTCTTCTCTCTCTCTCTCTCTCTTCTCTCTCTCTCTCTCTCTCTCTCTCTCTCTCTCTCTCTCTCTCTCTCTCTCTCTTTCTCTCTCTCTATTTCTTTTGCAACCATCCATTAAATAATCTGGCAATACAGAGATACAATAAAGCAATGGTGATTGGCTTCGTTTACTCTTCTTTTTTTTTTGCCTTTGGACTATGGTTTGAAATTTGAGAGATTCTTTGGTTGTATTTATAGGCTGCATAACCACTAGGTTTCCGTAATCAAAAGAAAACAACTGTAGGCCTTTAAAATGTTATGTGAAAAGGACAATTCATTAAATGTTTACAAAAAGTAAATATGTCTAATGATAAAACGGATTTACACTAGTAGTAATATATTACATAATACAAAACATTCCTGTTACTTTTACATTTTGCTTGTGTTTGAGAGACCGAAAAATTTTCCTCCTTTTTGATAAATTATTATTAACATCACTGATTAAGCTATGTTAAGTTAACTGCTAATCATCATGCCTGGTGGAACATTCCAGGAGTTCTGGACCAAATATCTGGCTTTCAAAGACTGGTTTAAAAATACTAGCAACAATCTTGAAACATACTGCATATTGTGTAAAAAGACTATTTATATCAAGGCCATGGGAAGGTCTGCCTTGACTTCCCACATGCAAGGGAACAATCACAAGTCACAAGCATTGGCTATATCTATGAGTGACAGGGGGTCGTTACTTAACTTAGTCTACGTCTACTAGCTCTTGCGCTTCTGATTCAAAGCAGGCACAGGTGATGCCAAAGCCTTCATCAAGAGATAGTTTTGTGTGTAAGTCCGATGTCATTGATGCTGAGATTTGGTGGTGTGTGAGAACGGCAATGAAAAACCACTCTGCCAGTTCAAATGAAGACATTGACTTAACTACTTTTATTTTACAAAGAGGATTTGATTATTCCTCATCATTACTCATTCTACGATTTCATTGTCACTAAAGCAAGGGGGAAAAGTGGTCCTCTGTTCAGTTTTGATGTTCATGAAGACGTGAGGATTACAAATGATGCTCAGGTGGAGAAGCATGAATCCCATGCTGGCAAAGTCTGTCTAAGGAGTTGGTACGAAAGAAATAAGCACATTTTCCCTGCCAGTCGATGGGAGCCTTATGATCCAGAGAAGAGCTGGGACAATTACACAATATCAGACAAAAATGCTGTAAAAATAACTGTAAAATAAATGATTTAATTAGTTTCTTGGAACATATTTGTAGCTTACTTGAATGGTTAAATGAAAAGAACATTCGGCAACTGTTGATTTACAGGGTTCCCACTCGGTCGGGAAGTCGGGAAATGGTCTTGAATTTTCTAATTTCTTCAAGATCGGGAAAAAACGGTCTTGATTTTTCTTGTCTGAGTCGGGAGCTTTCAAATCGGGTGTAGTCATAAACCTGAAGTTTGGTGTCATATTATTTACTTATTTACTTATTAAGCAGTGATGATAATCTTCCGCGGAATTCCGGGATTTTGGGAACTTCTCAGAATTTTTCAGCTGAATTTGCCGTGTCAAACATTTTCCTCAAAACCACAAAATCACCATAATGTCTTATGTCATATTTTGACACCTGTGCTCAGCCTCGTGAAATTTGGTGATGGCCCGTCTTTATGACGTCGGGCCAGACAGAATGACGCCAGATGTCACAACACAGTTGATACAGAAGATCAGTGGTGTTCTTTGATTAGTTGATAGTTGAAGGGGAGGGATAAATGAGTCTTGATTTTTTTTTCTCTGATGTAGGTGCCTATTGCCTTTTCTCTCTCTCTCTCTCTCTCTCTCTCTCTCTCTCTCTCTCTCTCTCTCTCTCTCTCTCTCTCTCTCTCTCTCTCTCTCTCTTTCTCTCTCTCTATTTCTTTTGCAACCATCCATTAAATAATCTGGCAATACAGAGATACAATAAAGCAATGGTGATTGGCTTCGTTTACTCTTCTTTTTTTTTGCCTTTGGACTATGGTTTGAAATTTGAGAGATTCTTTGGTTGTATTTATAGGCTGCATAACCACTAGGTTTCCGTAATCAAAAGAAAACAACTGTAGGCCTTTAAAATGTTATGTGAAAAGGACAATTCATTAAATGTTTACAAAAAGTAAATATGTCTAATGATAAGAACGGATTTACACTAGTAGTAATATATTACATAATACAAAACATTCCTGTTACTTTTACATTTTGCTTGTGTTTGAGAGACCGAAAAATTTTCCTCCTTTTTGATAAATTATTATTAACATCACTGATTAAGCTATGTTAAGTTAACTGCTAATCATCATGCCTGGTGGAACATTCCAGGAGTTCTGGACCAAATATCTGGCTTTCAAAGACTGGTTTAAAAATACTAGCAACAATCTTGAAACATACTGCATATTGTGTAAAAAGACTATTTATATCAAGGCCATGGGAAGGTCTGCCTTGACTTCCCACATGCAAGGGAACAATCACAAGTCACAAGCATTGGCTATATCTATGAGTGACAGGGGGTCGTTACTTAACTTAGTCTACGTCTACTAGCTCTTGCGCTTCTGATTCAAAGCAGGCACAGGTGATGCCAAAGCCTTCATCAAGAGATAGTTTTGTGTGTAAGTCCGATGTCATTGATGCTGAGATTTGGTGGTGTGTGAGAACGGCAATGAAAAACCACTCTGCCAGTTCAAATGAAGACATTGACTTAACTACTTTTATTTTACAAAGAGGATTTGATTATTCCTCATCATTACTCATTCTACGATTTCATTGTCACTAAAGCAAGGGGGAAAAGTGGTCCTCTGTTCAGTTTTGATGTTCATGAAGACGTGAGGATTACAAATGATGCTCAGGTGGAGAAGCATGAATCCCATGCTGGCAAAGTCTGTCTAAGGAGTTGGTACGAAAGAAATAAGCACATTTTCCCTGCCAGTCAATGGGAGCCTTATGATCCAGAGAAGAGCTGGGACAATTACACAATATCAGACAAAAATGCTGTAAAAATAACTGTAAAATAAATGATTTAATTAGTTTCTTGGAACATATTTGTAGCTTACTTGAATGGTTAAATGAAAAGAACATTCGGCAACTGTTGATTTACAGGGTTCCCACTCGGTCGGGAAGTCGGGAAATGGTCTTGAATTTTCTAATTTCTTCAAGATCGGGAAAAAACGGTCTTGAAAATAAAAACGGTCTTGATTTTTCTTGTCTGAGTCGGGAGCTTTCAAATCGGGTGTAGTCATAAACCTGAAGTTTGGTGTCATATTATTTACTTATTTACTTATTAAGCAGTGATGATAATCTTCCGCGGAATTCCGGGATTTTGGGAACTTCTCAGAATTTTTCAGCTGAATTTGCCGTGTCAAACATTTTCCTCAAAACCACAAAATCACCATAATGTCTTATGTCATATTTTGACACCTGTGCTCAGCCTCGTGAAATTTGGTGATGGTCCCGTCTTTATGACGTCGGGCCAGACAGAATGACGCCAGATGTCACAACACAGTTGATACAGAAGACCAGTGGTGTTCTTTGATTAGTTGATAGTTGAAGGGGAGGGATAAATGAGTCTTGATTTTTTTTTTCTGATGTAGGTGCCTATTGCCTTTCTCTCTCTCTCTCTCTCTCTCTCTCTCTCTCTCTCTCTCTCTCTCTCTCTCTCTCTCTCTCTCTCTCTCTCTCTCTCTCTCTCTCTCTCTCTCTCTCTCTCTCTCTTTCTCTCTCTCTATTTGCGGGTGGTTGGATGGGAGCATCACCCTTGAATCGTATACCTATGATGTTCGCATGGGTGTACGATCCGATAGTGATGTCGTTTCTTCTTCTCTTTACTAGCCTATCCTGCTTCTTTGGTTTGTGATTGTATTTTTGACAGGGGATATTTTTTTTCCTGTAAATCCTCTGCCTGTTTGTTCTTGGTTATTTATAATTTAGCTTATGTCTTTAGGTTATGATTTTGATTGACATTTGTACTATTTTTGTTAGATTGCTTGTTTTTTTGTTTCAGCGGTCTCTCATATAACCTCAATTGTGTTGGAAGAGACCTAAAGCAACAAACAAACAAAAAAAATCTCTCTCTATTTCTTTTGCAACCATCCATTAAATAATCTGGCAATACAGAGATACAATAAAGCAATGGTGATTGGCTTCGTTTACTCTTCTTTTTTTTTTGCCTTTGGACTATGGTTTGAAATTTGAGAGATTCTTTGGTTGTATTTATAGGCTGCATAACCACTAGGTTTCCGTAATCAAAAGAAAACAACTGTAGGCCTTTAAAATGTTATGTGAAAAGGACAATTCATTAAATGTTTACAAAAAGTAAATATGTCTAATGATAAGAACGGATTTACACTAGTAGTAATATATTACATAATACAAAACATTCCTGTTACTTTTACATTTTGCTTGTGTTTGAGAGACCGAAAAATTTTCCTCCTTTTTGATAAATTATTATTAACATCACTGATTAAGCTATGTTAAGTTAACTGCTAATCATCATGCCTGGTGGAACATTCCAGGAGTTCTGGACCAAATATCTGGCTTTCAAAGACTGGTTTAAAAATACTAGCAACAATCTTGAAACATACTGCATATTGTGTAAAAAGACTATTTATATCAAGGCCATGGGAAGGTCTGCCTTGACTTCCCACATGCAAGGGAACAATCACAAGTCACAAGCATTGGCTATATCTATGAGTGACAGGGGGTCGTTACTTAACTTAGTCTACGTCTACTAGCTCTTGCGCTTCTGATTCAAAGCAGGCACAGGTGATGCCAAAGCCTTCATCAAGAGATAGTTTTGTGTGTAAGTCCGATGTCATTGATGCTGAGATTTGGTGGTGTGTGAGAACGGCAATGAAAAACCACTCTGCCAGTTCAAATGAAGACATTGACTTAACTACTTTTATTTGAAACAAAAGTTCAGTCAATACAAAAATTTAGTTGTGGAGAAACTATTGGTCTTGAAAAAAATTTGGCAGTCTTGAATTTTGAAATGGGTTTTGAGTGGGAACCCTGAGTCCACCTCAACATATTTTGTATACATCCCCCTCAACCGAGAGCATTGCACCAATATACTTATATAGAGGGAAAAGCACTTGTTATACCTATTTACCTCAACCGAATGCGTTTCACCCATAAAATCTGACAGAGAGAAAAAGCCTGGTTATGTCAACATTTTTAGGGAGCAGCTGTGGTGGAGTGGTTGGTGCATTTGACTCCAGGTCAAAGGGACCCAGGTTCAAACGTAACCTGGTCTGGATTTTTACCTTGAGCAAGAGAATTGACTCCAATTGCTTCTCTCCACCTAGGTGTAAATTGGTACAGAAACCGAATGAAGCTCAGATATCATGGACCATTTGGCTCTTAATGACGTATTATTATAATATTTATTCCCCTAAACTGAGTGCATTGCAGATCAGTGTGTGTCTTTAAATTTTAACCCTTTACTTTAATGGCAGATTTAGATTATTGTATTACGCTGTATGCTACCCTACACAGCTTTCACCAAGATATTAGCTAATATATGATTCAATCTTCAATAAAGATTGAGCTGCATCCCTGTTTCTTGGTGATTGATGGTTGAAATGCATTTTTAAAAAATAGTAGACAGTAGGGTCATCCTCGATTGCAATCAGCGCACCAGATTGTGATTGTGTGAACAAAGAATTTTAAACTTAAACTTTCAAAAAGAATATGCGACTGTAAATTGGTTTCATATCAACAACAAAAGTGTCTGAACAAACAATCCTACATTGCAGCAGAATGTTTAAATTGGTCATTAGCTTTTCTACTTATCAGCTCAATATACCACCTTGTTAATCCTTTACATTCAATTCCAACGCAGTGTCAAAGTCAAAGACTAGCGACAGTGACAAGTGAAGACCTGACCAGTTTGTCATTCACAAGTGAAGGGATCGAAATCGTTTGTTTTTTTATGTTTTTAAGGGTTTTACGGCGCTTGCAACACATTAAGGTCATATCAGCGCCAGTAAAAAGGAAGAAAATGGGATAGTAAAAAGTTCTAGAATTACAATTAAAGCACAAAAGAAAAGGTGAGACAAAGGGGAATTGGTTCTAATAAATAGGGAACAGATATAGATTCCAAGAGCACACTATCAAAGTACTTAGTTTGAGATCACCTAAAAGTCTCATCCAGACACAAACACGGGTCCCAACTAAGAGGAATGCACTCAAATGTTTACATTACAAATCATATAATATAATATGTAAACTAAACATAATACAATACATAACAGTGTCATCTCCCAAAACTATAACTATACATTCGACTGTTTCCCTCCCAGCCAAGGAACTCCAGCCAGGTTCAGGACAAAACTAAGTAATCTCATTCCAAGACAACGACAGGAAACAATTGGAAAACGGGTATGGGGGGATAGAAGACACAGCATGTATACCTCCCTGCCCACTATGGGAGGTCAGGATCCCCACCCAGGGATTGAAAGCAATCAATGATCAATGAGTGACAATAGATTGTGTGTGACTGACCACGCGCCAAGTGATCAAAGAATTACAGTAGGGTAGTAAAACAAACAAAAGCAATGGGTGTCTTAGGGTGGTTGGAAGGTGAGATGCTACAGTGGAGGCCAAATGAAGCCTCGTAAAGCGCTTTGAGTACTTAATTTAGTGGATATTGCTCTATATTGCTTTATTTTTTTTATTTATTTTTTTTTTTTTGGGGGGGGGGGGGGGGTATTAAAGTTAGTCGTTATAGGCAGGTATTTTTTTAAAATGGTCACAGATTTTAGTGGTCATGGTCGCATTGGACAAATAGCAGTAAAATAGAGAAAAATTAAAGGGTATCGAGGTGGTCATTATGGCAGGTAAGACTGTATAGAAAACACAGCAACAGTGCTCACTATGGGTGGTCAAATAACCCCACCCAGTGCTAGTGGTCACAAAAGGATACAAGAACACATGGAAAAAAAATGTTTCTGCAACTCAATGCTTGGAGCCCAGTCGCGATTATCTTCAAAGCACGGAGTTGCAACTTAATGACAAGACAAGACCCACATGTAATTACAAGAAATTATCTTTCAACAATTTAAAAAATCCATTTTTTGAATTAAAAATAAAAAAATGTACAAACTTGCAAACAGTTCTTGACATTAATAATTTATTTAATTTCATATTCGGAGTGGTTTTTCGTCAGTACTGACCCCCAGGCGCTGGTACATGCTGGTCAGTACTGAAGAACAAGCACCAGCGCCTGGGGGTCAGTACTGACTAATAGGTACTGGTGCCTATTGGTCAGTTCTGACCTGGCCACGCGTTGGCGCATGTAGCCTACTGACGGTACCAAAATTATGGGAAAAAAACTTGCTCTACGACAAATAAATCCGCATTTCCTGTCCCATACTAGTCTATAGGCGTGTCTGGCCAAAAGGAAAACAATTTATTGCGTATTTATTCACTGGCCCACGATTGAAAATATGCCGGTTGAGGGCGCTGTAATCACTGCATGAAAATTGTCCTAAAATCGAATATTGGTAATTCATGGATTGCTTCCCTTGATTCAGTGATTCTATATTTTCTTACTCCTTGGTTTTCTCTTCTCCTCTATAATGATGATGATTATGGTGATCAACATTATCATCATCCTCAGCACCACCACCACCACCTTGCCACCAGCAGCAGCACCACCAACACCACCACAATCATCATCATGTCCCACCCTTCACTGCGCAAGCGGCAAGTCGATTTAAATGACCCTCATCTTGGTATAAAAAAAACTCTCAAACCTTGGACTTCGCGATTATTATTATTATTATTGTTATTGTTCAGGGGGGTAGAGCGAATTAAAAACAGAGAGGAATTCGTTTGTGGAGCCAAGGTATCAAGGGAAATAATCCACGAAATACTATTATTCGACTTCAGGACTAATTTAATGCACTGGTTACAGCGACCTCTTGCGGCGTATTTTAAATCGTGCTCCAGAGAAGAAAATACGCATAAATAGGACCAAATCTCATGACACTATAGGTTTATGCCTTGAAATCCAATGAGAAGTGAATAAAACTCGAAGGCTTTAGATCAGAAATGATCATAAAAACCGAGCGAATCCACAAAGCTGTAGAAGCTGTTTAATAATGCCCTATACTTGTAGTTTTTATATTCCATACTTCAGAATGCATATTATTCTCTTCTTATTTAATCAATGACGCATGATTTAAAAAAGGAAAGAATAGTTTAATGTACATTCCCGAATGAATTGTATCCAAAAGCAGTCGGTCTGGAATTTCATGAATTACTTCCCTTGATCCAATTGCAACGTTACAATTACAATCCCGTTTTTTGTACTACTACTACTACTAATACTACTACTACTACTACTACTACTACTATTACAACTATTTCTACTGCTACTACTATAACTATTACTACTACTACTACTATTAGGCTACTACTACTACTACTACTACTACTACTATTAGGCTACTACTACTACTACTACTACTACTACTACTACTACTACCACAGCAACTACTACTACTACTACTACAACTTCTGATTAACATCAACTCCATATTGACGTAATTAAATTTATCTCCTTGTTTAACAGATCATAGACTCTACATTATTATAGAACAGCAATTTTATCCCCAAGACCTCACCTACAAACATAAATCAAATAATATAGATCTTTCGGGCTTTGTGATCAGCGATAACATGGCGCTTGGCTTACTATCTGCATGTACGAGGGTTTAAATCTGGCGGTACTCATTTTACTTCCTACCCACTATACCTGCTGTCATGTAGGACAGCAACGAAAGAACTACATCTTTCCCTGTCTGTGGTCATCGTCATCAGGGAGCTCCAGGTCCTCCAATCTCTCATTTCTCCCTCCACTGGTCTGGCTTTTGGCGGTACATAATTGAGTCCTTGAAAAATGCTCTTTACTCATATCATTTTTCCACCGCTCTCATGTGTAAAAGTCTTCATTGTGGAGATGTGAGTCCAGGAGAAGACAGGTCTTGTCTGAACGCTGGGTTGGATCGCTCTGTTCCAGCATGATTGTTTCTGGGCTGGCATCACCTTCAGGATCATGAAGGTACTCAAGCTCCTACACGACGACAACGTGACGATCTTCTTCCTGTTCCAAACTCTCGGGAAGTGTATGTAAATGTAACCGAGTTTCAGTTAGAAGCAGAATGTATATAGCGGATGATTACGGGAAGTAAGAGAGGATAGATTATGCTCTTTGATTGGCGACCATGATTTATAATTTAGAAAATAAGATGCCATGACTCTGAGACCAGAAAATCAATTACACAAGTTTGGTACCCATTGGGATTGGAACCAGTTTTTTTTTTTTTGGTTGTTTTATTTTTCACATGTTTGTCCCCTTTTATGATGGTGTAGTTATGGTGATGATGAAGAGATCATATTATGATGATATATTATCTATCTAATGTTGGTGAAGGGACACAATGATTGTGAAATGGTCATGCTGTAACAGAAGTTGTTTTTGTTTTGAGTCAATCAAATCAACGCGTAGCCTTCATTAACTTATTGATGGAACGAAATTGACGCCACTCAGCACTTTGTTATTGTTTTTAGCCAGCCATTTTTATGAGTACTACTCACAAAATTCTATCAATCTCAATCAGACTATAACACATGGTTTTGTGCGTTGGTACAATATATCCGACTGATGGATGTTGTGAGCCCTTTACCTTGACGCACACCATCGATATAATCTGACACTAGGACTACGATTACGTTTAAGCGATGAATGATAAAGTGGCACAGATGAAATATATGAAGACGTGGAAACGTCATCGCATTAATTCAATCAATCCTAATACGAATCTAAAGTGCCCACCCACGTCTTATAGTCCGTGTTACTGTTACGATTTAAAAAGCCGTACTTTTTAAAACTGCGTTCACAAGTTTTGTTATTTTCAATATATTCTTATAATAATGATAAATAAATTAAATAAAATTCCCTTTACTCATGGAAATGTGTATCTAGGGTCTATATCAAGGGAAGGCTGGAATAACCCAGGCATCAGCCGCAGTGCAGCGCCGCAAGTCGAGCTAGGGCGAGGTGACTTGCTCAAGGCCACACAGAGCAGCGACGGTTGATCCAACTCGGTACATTTCGGGTACGAAGCAAAGACCGTACCGCTGAGCCACGCTGCCCAAAAATGGAATAATCTATTCGTTATCACGTTCTCCTTTCCGTTATTTATGTATTATTATTTTATTTTTTTTGCATGACAAAAAAAATAAAGGAACTGTGTTTTCAGTCCACATTAAAAAAGGACATAATGTCTATACTTACCTTAAACGCTACTGACGACACTGATACTGAGCTTATTATAGGCATCATCAGAAATGGACAGGCATATAATTTATGGCAATTCAACGGCTTAATGATATCATTTACAACGTTTTATTTACTCTCGGAAAGTCTTGATTGAGAGTTGTTCGAAATCGGGCGCCTGCTGCCAGATAGCCATTGGCCTAGCAAATTTGGCCAAAATTGGCCACACAGAGAATAATGTTTCTCCCATTAATTTAAAATTACCATTTATATCTATTTTAAGATTCTCCTAGTCCGTAAGAATTTTTGTGATTAACAAAACCGATATATGAGCTTTCCAAGGAGATCAGAGTTTTAGTATTGTTTGCTAAAGTAAGATTCTGTTTGGTCACTTTTCACATCGAGCACGGCTGTGTATCCTTTTCTTTCAAAACCATTCATTGTTCTTTGTCTTGTAGGGCTAGTCTATTGTTCATTGTCTATCATGTCTTGTAAAACTATAATTTTTTGACTGGTATCCCATTTATTCCTTTCTACTAACTACTTGCCCTAAAATGGAGTTCTTAAAAGAATGTAGAGTCATCTTCTTTAACATTTATATCTATTTTTCCTAGTCCTGGGGGTCAGTACTGACCAATAGCCTTAACCAACAATATAACATTTTAAAGTAAATCGTGAGACTAAAAATTTTGGAAATTTTTCAAGTGAAAGAAATGTAGGTCAATAGGATATTGTAAATGCATTCAAAAGATTTCTAAACAATAAATATGCCCAGATGGCTTTTTGGGGGGTTTTTCTCTCTAAATCCATATTAAGATGAAATAGAAGGGGGGAAAAACAACACATTGTGGGGTGCATCATAACTTTGAATTAATGAATAAGAAATTCTTACTAAAGTCTCTCATATGGGCATAAAGCAAGCAGCTTTTATTACCTGTTACTATTTGCCAACCACAATCTTTAAAAGACAAATAAGTGAGAGAAACAGGTGGCAGTCAAAAGAATGGAAACACTTCAAAAATAAGGAAATTATGCCAGAAACGATAAATTATGCGTTCAAAAAATGCAACGTATACCTATTTATTCATATAAGTCTTGAATGAAAGAGCAATAATAAATTATTACAATAAACAAGCAAACAATATACAAATTTTAAAGCAAGAAGAAGAAAAAAGACTACAACATAGATTTCAACTCAAAAAATCAAAAGCCACTACGAATTATCGCAATCGACATCTGAATCGGAAAAAAAAAATTGCTCATGAAGTTATGCAACAATTATTATTATGAGCGTTAATGATAAATACTGTTAGGTATCATCAACATAATCATTAGTATGAAATTTATAAAGAAACCTTATTAAAAAATAAAAATTAATCCATTTCTCTTAACCTCACAATGTTATCAGGCCTACATTTGTATAAAAACGTCTTCAATTTCAAAAAAAAAGAAGAAAAAAAAGAAAAAAAAAGAAGAAAAGAACAGTTTTCTTCACACTTCCATAAAGGAACAAACCAAATAAGTTTACCTCAATGTTCCTAAATTTTCTAAACTTTAATGATGAAATTTCACAATACTAAAGCCATTATCAAGCCAAGCATATTATCACATAACTTATTTTATGTTCTACTCCGTGTTTTCAGCATAAATAAATGACAATGTGAAATGAATGTAAGCTTCAATTTAATATACGAAAACAGATTATTACATTTCCGCATAAAGCAAATTAATAATTAAGCTATTTCGCCATAAAAAACTACCCCTATTTTATACTCATTTGCTAGTTGAATGTCATTTTATAAAAACCCTCGATTGATAGATTATGCTACAACTAGGGAAAACAGCAGAATTATACCCTTAAACACTATTTCAGTCCCTCGGTAACTTCCCACCCAAGCCCCAATGTCTCTCCCTTTCACAGTACAATTATTAATGCAGAAAATTCAAATTTGGTGACTTTTCCTAGCTTGAACCCTCCCCCCGAACCGCTCCGCCCCACCCTCCTACGATCTGCTCTAATTTTATTTACCAGGTGTAAATAGTTTGACCTACAAACAGGTAATGTAAACCACGCAAAATTTTCCATTTTGTGAACAATACAGATTTGTTACAATAATAATAATAATAATAATAATAATAATAATAATAATAATAATAATAATAATAATAATAACTATTGTTATATTATCATTATTATTATTGTTATTACTATTATTATTATCATTATTATTATTATTATTATTATTATTATTATTATTATTATTATTATTATTATTAGACACAGTTTTATTTGTTGGACTGGCGGATGTTATGAGTATTTTACCTAAACGCACAGTATCAATACACACACCGATCATCACGTAGTCAAGGCTTTATGTCAATCCTCATCACGTAGTCAAGGCTTTATGTCAATCCTCATCACGTAGTCAAGGCTTTATGTCAATCCCATGTCATGTGCCAAATGAAATCGCTCCCCCGGAATAAAAAAAAAACATAAATAAAAATTTATTTCTAATTTCAACAATTTTTAGAGTAGACTCAGATCTAGGTATCAAAGCTATTGTAAATTTGACGCTGATCAAGAATCTGGTCAAAACAGCAAAAATATTTTTTAAATTGCCCACTTTTTTTAATACTGCCACACTGATCTCCGATTGCTCAGGAAAATATTGGACCAGCCAGTTTTCCAAGTGACCATCCGTCACCATGCTTTTCACCCAGTTATTTACTCTAAGTCTAAGCGCTGGGATTTCGCTATGATTCACAGTACACATGCTGCGTCCCAGATTGTCAGGTGTGTTTAAAAATCGCCAAAATTCCAATTTTTAAAAAAGGGCAAACATGGGGCTCTAATTTTTAATAAATAAATTTAAAAGACGAAATATAAGACAAAGACATGCGGAATTCAAAATTATGCAAATGCGGTGGCATTTTCCTGTAGGGACAGTTTAAATTGGTAAATGACATGGTACAGTTCCTTACAAAAAATTGTGAAGGAGACTTTTTAAAATGATCTATGGTCCTGAAAATAAGTCTCCCTGAAACAGTCCGCCATTTCCTAGAGAAATCCCCCTGCTGTGGGAAGAGTTATAAATTTTATATCCATATGTCGGGATTTTTTGCTACCGTTAATGCCATTTTTTAAAATTGTAGGAGTGGTACAGGAATAAAGCTGACACCTTCCTCTTTTAGATGATAGCTAATTGAGCCCTGTATGTTTTTTGATGGCCAAAATTTCCATGGTTGAATGACCCAGTTAAAGTCATTATCTCAATGGTGGTGCAAAAAATACTTTTTTTTTTCTCCTTCAAAATGACATTTTTAGTGGTACCTACTATCATACTAAAAATAAATTATCACATGGATACTGCACGTAACAAACAAAATATGCAAAGGAAAAGAAATTAAACAAAAAAAAAAACAACCAAAAAAATAATCAAAACAATCCTGCCCCGCACCCCAAAAGAACAGATGAATGCAAAAAAAAAAACATAAAAACAATCAAACCCCTCAAAACATTGGATGATTTTAACGCAATACAACCCAACATATTTGGGATATTTTTCTGTGATCACATGGCATTCTAAAAAATATAGTCATTTACTTATGTACATCTTTGAAAGGCACCTTTTTTTTGACATGAAATAACATTAATACAGCGCACCTCAGTTACAACAAAGTCGACCGGACTGGAGCTTAATATTGAATCCAAGGTGTCATTTTTACATTGGACAAGGAATGGAACCTCGTATGTTCTTGAAGTTTGTAAAAATAGAATACCCACTCCACCCACGCCCACCCCTGCCACATTGCCCTGAAAGCACCTAGACACTCATAGGATTGAACCTCAACTCCATCTTGACTGGGTTAATGGTTGGCTAATGATTAATAGGACATCTCCCCACCACCTCACAGCCATCGTCTCAGAAATGTAATCTTTTCACATTCTTCTTCACATGTTATTTGCAAGGATAACCATATGCACCTGACCTACCACACACATAGCCACACAAAAAAGACAAAATTTTACCACTGAGATGTGATCGTGATTGCTGCTGCTGCTGGCTCATCACACTATCACTTGCCATATGTACACACACACTCACACATATATGCAATGGCCCATATCCCTAGTCCCTGCTTGTTAGTGCATTATAATGTGAAAGTAGTCTCTTTACCAGACCATGCCGGTGTGTAAAAAAGCTCACTTTGGAATGCCAGTTTTGTTCCCACTTGGATGTTTTTTGCAGTTTCGATTACTTCAATGTAGCAGAGGTGCGTATTTATGAACTTTGTTGAATGCAAGGTGATTTTAGTAGTGTCAGATAGAGAAAAAAAACGGGGATTTTAAAAGTTTTCATTAAATCCGAGGTTGCTGTAACCAAGGTGCACTGTCATACATTTCCATTAATAATTTATAATCATTCTAAAAATATTTCTCATATGATGAGGAAAAGTCTATATATCATGCATAGCTTATTTAATTTACGCGTGAGGTAAAATGGCAATGAACATTAAATTTTCTATAAATGACAAATATAAATATCAACTGAATCCAGATGTCGATGAAATCATGATAATCTGTATTTATTATTTTAATAGTTTCCAATCTTACACCAATCATAATTTAAATTTATACATCATTGGTAACAAAGTAAATATTTCTCAGAAATATTTATGGATTGTCTTATAATATGTAATCTCATTGTAAAGATTCCAATTGTCTGTCACTTTCTAGAAGCGTCATTTTAGTTATACTGAAATAACCACTGAAAATATATTTTAAAATGAATTCTGTCCCTTAGTAATGTATAATTTGGGCAAGAATAATGGGGCAGTCTGTAATTTTATCTTTAATCTTAGTGATTTTTTTTGTCCCATCGTCAAAGCATGCTGGACCACATGTGGTAGCAGCAGACATTGACAAAGTCTTCTAGATGTGTCTGGAGACTATACAGAGCCAGGTTTGGTGTCTCTGGGGAGTGGTGGCTGGCATCAGCTAGGGGTTCCTTCATCACCATACACAGCTCCTGTAATCAAATAATAATAAAAAGTAAAGATAATAATAATCTATTCTTTTTTTTAAAAAAGGTTTTGAAGCCAAAATTGTTCCGTACAGCCAATGTAAAATGTTTGACAATGGACACAGAATTACTAGTAAATTAAAAAATCATAAAACTATTTTTTACAGACTGTAAGTAACTTCTGGCCATTTTCTAAATAAGGGTAATTTTATCACCCATTAACTCAAATGATTATTTAGAAAATCTGCTAGGGCATAATGGTCAGTTATTTGATGAAGGGGATTGCAAACAGCACAGACGTAGACAAGTTGGCAAATTGGTTTTTTGATGCAAAAGTAGCATATAGAATGTACAGTGAAGGCCAATATTGGAAAATCCCTTTATTGGAACAGCCGTTTAATTGGAACGATCCGTCTGTGATAGAATTTTTTTCTTTATAATTTCCACAAGTTAGTTGGAGTGCATGCAGTTTAATTGGAACTATTTCAGAGCTTCAGCAAACACTTTTCATTTTTTTCTTCCCAAGTAATCAAAAACATGAATACAGTAGACTCCGGATAAGACGATGCCCAGGGGAACAGAAAAAAAAAATTGACTTAACAGAAAATCAACTTAACCGGAGTGTAACCAAATAAGCATAAATATGTGTGAACAAAGCAAGCCAGTCTGAATAAATATGGCCCTTCATGTTGCGCTTTCCGTTGATGTTGCTTGGTCGAATCGAATTGACCAAAGAAGTAGAGGTCAGGCTTCTAGTTTGGGAAGGACATAATACAGCTACGCACTTCTTCAGGAGTCTTTCTGTAGCAAGTGAAGAGTTGGACGCCAAAACGCTGAGACGATGGTGAGTTAATAAGATCAATATAATTTTGCCTTACTTCATGAATTACTAAAAGAATTTATAATGTTAGTGTTAGTTCTTTTCTGAGCAAAATATTCAAACAAATTTTCAAGGCTATTCATCTTGGTCAATGTTTTCAATTAGTCTTGGTTTTTATTTCCCTTCAGTTTGTTGACAACGTTGACAATCTGTTGATCCACGGCTAGTCTTGTTTTTCTCCACCTTCTGTCTCCTGAGCGACTTCCTCGTTTCGCCTTTTCACATACAATTACTTAGACTACACTGTGCAATTTTTATGAAATGGAAGAAAAGTGCTTAAAGGCCTTGGCATAAAGTGCCATAGAAATCTTCTAATTATTATTATTATTATTATTATTATTATTATTATTATTACTATTATTATTATTATTATTATTATTATTATTATTATTATTATTATTATTATTATTATTATTATTATTATTATTATTATTATTTTTATTATTATTATTATTATTATTATTAACATTATTGTTATTCAAAACATTTACAAAAAATAATATGAAACTTACGATTTGTTCAGCTGATTCCAGCAAGCCAAGCATGGCGAACATGTCAAGGTTGTTTGAGTTTAGGATCACCTGGGATTTTAAAAAATGACAGCTTTAAATAATACTGAGCATTTAAAGGCAATGTCTATTTACTCTAACCTTGATATGATTTAATGTAAAGATTATATACCAAACTACCAGCAGTTAGAGTAATAGTATATTGGAAATTTTTTTTTTCTAAATGCTTCATTTATGAACAAAATGTACCCAATGAAAATTGGAAGTCTCAAATTCTTCCATGCAGGTGAAAGGAATGAAAATTATCCTCCGAAATACATAATTAAAAAAAAAACATGTTATATACCAAAAAAAACCAAATCGAACCCAGCCCCCCACCCCTCCAAATAAAAAATAAAGAACAAACAAAATAAAGACTCAACAAAAAACCAACGAAACAAAGAACTTTTTTTTTTTTAATTTAAAACCCAAACAAAAAGCAAAATGTGACTCACCGTCTCTAAACGGTATTATGTCGGGATGACTTGGGTACAAAAAATTGAGTTTATTGACAAAAACATGAAACTTGGGATTTGTTTCGATTTGTTATGTCAGAGAATGAAGACAATTTCTCACAATGCAAAAGCTCAAAAATTGGTTTTTACTATCAATTTAATTCTAAAGTCACTTTTCGGGGTCCAATTCATTCCGACATAATACCGTTTCGAGACGAAGGGCCACAAATTCAATATAAAAAAAAAGAAACATGAAAAAAATAAAAAAGAAAGAAAAAAGAATCAAAATCAAAACTCAACATAATTTGACAAAGTTCAAAAGTATTTAAAACGGGCATTGGTGTAATTAAAACTATTCTCTAGTTTCTCTGAAACTGTGGATCATAAAGTTTTGGACATTAACAGAAATATCAAAAAGAAAAAAAAATATATATATAATTAAATACAGTGAGTTTAATAGGAAAAGGTAGAAGTTTACACCATTCCTATTCTATCTTTTATTTTTATCTCTCATTGAATCTCGTCCATCCATTTATTGTTCAATTCTTTTTCAAATGTAACCCACCACGCCAATACAATATTTTGATCAGATCAGTAAATCAGATGAAGAAAATTATGATTAAAATCAACATTAAAGGAAAGTACAAAAAAAAGGGGTATTTCCTCCAATAAGGTGTTTAATTTATCTCAAACAATTTGGCTTGAAAATGTTATCCAAGCTTTAACTTTATCCTGACATAATATAACCTTTTGAGATGATTGGTGAAAAATGAGACAAAATAAATTATTGAGGCCATCATGTCACATTATGCTCTCAAAGAAAGTCGACCACATTCAATAAATTGGCAAAAAATTTCTATTTGAAAAAATCCTATAAAGATAATACTTATATTAATATCTAGAATAAATAGACTGTTAAATGACATCTAACTACCGGAAAAGGTTTTAAACGAGGAGATCCTATAGATAAGTAAAATGTGACAAATAGAGATGAACAGTTTGAATAGATAAATAGTTGTTTTATATAATTCCTTTATTCAGACTTTGGGAAAATTTGTCCATGTGTCTAATTCAAGAAATGACCAAAATATCCCCTGCACCAGCTTCAAAATGATGCTGCAAAATATGAAAATTGGGGTTTCAATTTTTAAAACACAATATTCTGAACGAAAACATGGATGTCAATATCTAGGCTTGAATCCAGCACTTCTGGTTAACAATTATAGGTCTTATTCGCTAAGCCAGCTCAACCATATGAAGGGGTGACGATGAAAAGGAACTAAAACTGAATTCAATCACACTTCAATTAAATAAAATTCAAGTCACAAAAATATTCCCTTACAATGTATCTTTTGTGTCCTTCACTTTCAAATATTCGTATCCGATAATCCTCCCTGTACTTGGTCATGAGGACTGAGACCAGTAGCCGGTACCAGGACATGGGCATGTTGAACAGAGGGGACAGTCTTGGGTCAGCTTTGTTCAGGGGGGTTATGGTCACTGCATTCAATAATTCACGGAACTCTATGTATTTCAAAGGGTTCAATATCTGAAGTGATAAAAAAAATTCAAATCGTTTTAAATGGTGCAATAAGATGTTACTTGAATGTTACATTGTTTAGCAATAACTATCCCGCACAAATCTTTGGGCCTCTTTTTCGCTCACGGAGTGCCCGAATTTGCGTCAAAATATGAGACGAAGCCGCTTCGTATATGCTATTTTAAAAAATTAATTACGACGCTGTTTATTGATGAATATGACTGAAAGTTGGCACACAGTTAGAAAAAAGGTCATTTTAGATTATGTCAAGCGACAAAACTCGCGCGATTACCAGAAGACCGTTAAAAATAGATTTTTATTCTTTGGAGTAAAATATTTCTAAAACTACCGGGCGTGGAGGTTTTGTCGCTGACAAGGTAATACATGAACATTTCTTCTTTTTGGTTGTAAAATTTCATATGAATATGACGAGTACTTTTCCTGTATTTTACAAAACACCATCCTAATTTGCTCTTCAAGTTTCAACCTTTTAATCTATTTATTACGCAAGATACAACCAAAGGTCGAAAAAAAATGCCGAAAAAGCGTCCCATATTTTCACGTTTTTTTCCTCTTTGCGGGTCATCCAAATAAATGACACCTTTGAAACTGCATAACTTGTTTATTTATGAATGGATTTTCAAAATTCAAAAACCTTTTTACTCAGTGGAGATAGGGCTTTGATTTTAGACAAATTTTTCCTCAAAAAGAGAAAAAAACATTTTTCATAGTCCTTGCTACATTGTTACACTACATCATTTTATAAGGTTCAAAAGCACTACTGTCTCTGAACTGTTAAAGTGTTGGAAAATATCAACAAAAAATAAAAGATTTAAAAAAGGAGAAAATAAGTCACTGTGTATGTTTACAATTCCAAGAGGCTAATTGTGATGTTTTCTGAAGGCCTATGCCAGCAAGACAGAAGTGAACATGACCAGTGAGTTGGTGGGTGACAATGATTAGAAGCTAATCTGGCTTTTATTTCATTTACAAATAATGCATTTTGATTTATTTGTGAATGAGTACCTGGCAATATGCAGTGACAAATATTTGTAAAACACTCCCCCCCCCCCAAAAAAAAAAATACCAAAAAACCCCCACAAAAAACACAACCCCCCCCCCCCCTCTAAAAAATCCCAAAACAATACAAATTAAAAAAAAGAAAAAACAAAAGAATTTTTTTAAACAGAAGAAGAAAAAAAACCCCAAACAGATGAATGCCATTTTAATTCCCAGTTGATGACGTATGTATGGGATGAAAATTATCTTTTAGTCTCACAACAGAATGAACCATTATTAAGCATTATTCAACATTATCGAACATTGTAATGATGTTTTATCCCTCAGAAAAACACTAATTAATGTAAATTACTATAATAAAAACACACCGAGCTGTCTTCTGTATCACTGTGTCTCTTCTTAGTTTCATCCATCATTGGATTGGTAAGCAGACGTTTCCACAGGTAGTCTCTGCGACATTTCATCTTGGACATTTCCACCATCTCTTGTATCTTTCCCCTTAAAAAATAAAAGCATTGTTCTTTAAATACTTTAGGCTTGCTTTGATATTGTTGTTAAAAAGAAGAAAAGAATAGACCAAATTAAATGTATTTGAAAACTCAGTGAAAATTAGAATTAAAAAAAAAAAAATGCTCTCTCGGTTGTGGTAGTTGTGGTTCTTGTATTCAAAAGTTCCCATCTCTGTAGGAGCAATCATCAATAGAAATGCTACTGGGAGTTACATCTTCATTCCCCATATATCCCAGCCATTCCCAGCAACATGCCCTTTCAGGACCTGCTTTGCAGTGAATATCAACAAAACCTAAGGACAGACACTCAAAGTTGCCAGACTCTACCTGCCGATCCCTTGCATCAGCCATAGTCAGCCTTATGTTGGGTGTTCAAGGTTAGGAGACCAGTGAAACCTCTTCATTTTGACAACTCCAAAACAACACCAAATACTGTAATAAATTTTCCCCCCCATTTTCTCTGTTTATTAATATGCATAAATGTTTCAGTTCATTTGTTTTTGCAATCTTATGGATTTCTTTGGCCATTTATTTAAATATTTGTTTCTTTTTGGCAGTTATACAGATTCAATAGGTGCCTTGTGAAGATTACATACATACCAGTGAATAAAGTTTTACATTGAAGATACAACTATAAATGAATCCCAAACATTTAAAAAAAAAACTGCTGTGAATAGATAAAACACTATTAAGAAAAAATATCTAAAATAATAAATGCACTCCTCCTCCTCATTTATGAATGCCTTCTTACCGTCCTTGATCACATAGTAAGTTGAGAACCTTGTGAAGTGCCATCTGGTGTCTGTTTGAATAGCCTCTGTAGTTTATGTGATGCATCCTCTTTGTCCTCATGACCTCGATGGGTTTCTTCACACCAGAACTAACTTCCACACCAACAGTGTCTGACAATGTAATGTGTGAAAAAAAATGAGTAAAAACATTTCACAATGCAACGGCAGTATTTCAATTTCATGTGAACTTTTTTCATTTTATTATGGAGAGAAACATTTTAATAATACTGGTAGTGATAGATAGCTGTGAGTTTTTAATGATGTGTCAAATGATTGGAAGACATTTATATAATCCAAAAAAGCATTTGTTGAGTGACCAATTGCTCAACCACCTGCTTTGCCCTAGCAGTGGTTGCTCGGACATAACCCGAATGAGTCTGGAGTTGACCGTACCTTTCCCAGGTTGCTAGGAATTTTGAACATCTCTTTTAGTTTTAGCCAATAAGGGTTTGAACCTGGTACTATATAAGCGAAGCGTGGAAAACCAGAGGCAGTTCTTGTAAGTTTTGTCCAGCTGAACAGAATACCGCCTTTCCAGTGGTCCTGTTTTATATTATGTTCTTTTGCGGTGTTTCTTAATCGTGGATGTGAGGAGGGAGACAAGAAGGATGAATGGTAAGTAGAGTTGTGTCGTTCCTATTTGTGTTATAGATATAATTTAGTTTCTGTAATAAATGTATCGTGTTTGTAAATATTGATTTCCTTAATTCTATTGTTACCATTGTCTGGCCATGAAACACAGACTTTCTCCTTCTTTCTCTTCCCTCTAATCAGGCTAGACCCAGTGCAGTGGCCTGAACTTCCACTCTGAGGGAACTTATCAATGAGTTCAGTTCCCTCTGTCTATCTTTCTTAGTCTTTTCTTTTCTCTTCTTATTTTGTTGACATTTCGGGATACCTGGTTCTACGGACTCTCCGAGAGCAGCCCGATTCGTCACACACCCAACAACACCCCCCCCCTAACCCCCTCCCTCTTCCAATAAATCAACCTAAACTCTTTTACATCATTGTCAATGCTAAATGTCAAAATGAAAATGTCACAATGGATCACAAAGAAGGTGGTGATAAAATAAGCACAGATGTTCAGTAACTTCACAGATGGAGAAATAATACAGTACAGCTTAGGTTTCTAGGAATGAAGGTCATTATTATGTCTGAAGTGGCTTTGAATGCAACATAACATTACTATTGTCACTTGTAAAATAATAAATATTTAAATTGGAACTTCCATTGGATAAGAGACTCACTGTACTATCTATATTTATTTTTTCATTTCAATATTCACACCATACCAACTCCCTAATGATAAAAAAGGTCAGAGACCATTATGATTTACCTGAAGCCACTTTTTCCAGTTGGAGACGAGGGTGGCAGTTCCTTTCTCGTGTGAGAACAGTAAAGAACTTCAGATTGAGGGTCATATGATCTCGTTCAGATGACTTTGAGTTATTGATGATGACAAGGCTTGCTAGGTATGGTTCACTCTCATTCCCAATATTTTCACTATTTCTGTCAGTGATGTTGGTGTTTGTACACTTCTTATGGCTTTCTGCATCCGTTTGTGGGGGTACGTCAAGCAATTGGAGTTGGACAAGTGCAAATTTGTCCGCCTTAAGTTAAAATTTTTTTTAAAAGTAAAAGAATATATTTCTTTTTTATTGTCTTATAATGATTCACATGATTATGTCATGTTAAAAAAAATGACACAATAGAAATGTTTTTAAAAATCAACACAGCGTAATGATTGATATTAAAAATAAAAGACACTAATTGAAAGTACATTACAATTGTTTAAATTGTAGAAAAATAGTGTTAGCTAAAAAGATGGTAATAATTCCCCTTTACAAAAAAAATACAACAACAAAAAAAAACCCCAAAAACCCCAAAACAAACCAAGTCTGAATTTAGAAAATAAGAACTCTTTTACCACTAGAAAATGATTCAACAAAAGTACCTGCTATCCTATTTTAAGTTATTATTTTTTCATTACACGTTTGTTTAACTGATTATCAACATTCCTTTTAGAAATGGTCTAGGAACACAACATCTTGCAATTCTTTTTTTTTTTTTTTGTATGCTATCAGACACTGAATTTATTATCCATTTCAGCCTTAAAAAGTCAAAATTTCAAACTCATGTTCAACAATATCAAAACATTGCCTTTTTAAAAATGACATAGAATAAGAATGAATGTGTATTATTCTAGTTTTCTGTAAAATTATAATACAATGCAGAGCAGACATATCGACAATGTAATAATCTACTCTTTAAAAATAATAGGGTGGCGGGAAGGAGGGGGGGGGGGACAAAATTGTTCCATACAGCCAATGTTAAATTTCTGTCAACAACCAAAGACAGAACTGCCATCTTTTCAAAATAAAAAAGAGCGAATGTATTTTGTCATTTAGGAAAAACGAGGTCAATGAGGAACCCAAAAGCTAAGAGACAAAAGCACAAATTATTTCAACATAAAATAGAAAACCGGTTTTAAAAAAACAATAAAAAAAGCAATGTGAAAAATGGAGGCCCATAATGACAAAAAAACAATTACAGTTACAGGTACAATGACCATACAAATTTAGTACGACACCAGAAAATGTGAACAATGTAATACGCATAGTAAACTAAGCAGGAAGTGGAAGCAGTCAAAAATCAATATTGGTTTCTAGTACTTTGCAATTTAGGTCAAAACACAATTTGTAAATTCCATGATTGAGAATCTGGGAAAATGCAATCAAAACGGAGAAGGCAGGAACATCATTTAGTGTGAATCTGGAAAGGTTGGCAGGTCTGAACAGAATTACTGGCAAATTAAAAAACTATAGAACTTTATAGATTGATATACAAGTAACTTGTGACCATTTTATATATCAAGGGTAATTTTATCACCATTGACTCAAATGATTATTAATGAAATTTGCTAGGGCAAAATGATCTGTCTTTTGGTTAATAGCATCAGTTTAGATGAATTGGCAGATTGGCTTTTACCTGCAGAAGAGTTAGGTTTGTTAAACATTTCCTCAGAGATTTTAATAGTTTATGGAATAAATCAATATAGGTGACCTCATTTTATTTTATATGTCCTATTGGAAGAATATGTTTGTCAACAGAAAACATGGTTGAACTAATTTTATCTGTCCACTCAGAAGAATAAGTTTGTCAAAAGACTTTTAAAATAAATATGTGTCTGTGCATAATCCATATAATTTTGTGATTTGTCCGGTCAAAATCCATCCCATGTTTTTTAATGTTTTCATGTTAAATTTACAGTGAAGATGCATTGCCAGAATCATTTGCACACACTTACAGACTTAACAATCAAACCAATTTGATTGTTGATTGCTCAAAATATTTGTCTCAATCTATGGTAAATTCACAATAGTATAATCATTAAAATACGAGGGTGAGTCAAAAAGTAATGGGACAAATCTCCTACTGAGTTCATTTCTTTTTCATGTGACATCATATTTGGCTAAATTGAACTTACCGGCAATGAGGGGACATCATCTTGAAGATGATGAAGAAGCCAAGACGGTTGTGAAAAATTAATTGCCTGAAAGTTCCGTCAACTCAGTTTTACGAGGACAGAAAACATGGCGTTACAAAAAGGTGGACTGTGGTTATCGAGAGAGGTGGAGACTATGTTGAAAGGTAGCATTCTACACGACTAATGCCATTCTTTAATTTGAGATATGATGCATGGTAATGCGTCAATTTGTTTTAAAGTAATAAGCAGAGTCCCATTACTTTTTCACTCACCTTCGTAGATATGTGCCTGTTCATAAAAGCCTTTATTTCCCCTACAAATATATTGCAGATTCTCAACTAGTAATAATAATATAATAATAATCATCATCATCATATTAAAATATAATAATAATAATAATTAATAATAATAATAATAATAATAATAATAATAATATAATAATAATAATAATAATAATAATAATAATAATAATAATAATAATAATAATAATAATAATAATAATAATGATAATAATAATAATGATGATGAAATTACTTGATCAGACAATGCTTATAACTAGTGTAAAACACCATATTATTTTTGTTTTAAGGAGCAAAAGTTTGCTTTTGCTACACAATGGCTGTTGCAGGAATTATTTTAGTCCTTTTTAAAATTGCCGTAACGAAATATGTCACCAAGGTATAAATTCTTGTATAATCATTTATTTTATTATTTCTTTTCTCTCCCTCTGCATCTTCGGCAGATGTATTATTCATTCTATTTCTAGATCAACCTTTTGGTACCAAGACTTTTCACAAGGAATACATAAAGGAAATATAGTATGTGCAAGTGCAAAAATGTTTGGCTATTTCACTTTATGAAAAACAAAATCTTTAATATCTGAGGAAATAAAGCATAAGATGGATTTGAAAAGCAAAGTCAAATTATGAATGGATGAGAAATTTTTATATCTTCTTAAATGCCATATTCAAGATCAAATTTTCTCCTCTTTTTTCAATTTTGTCAAAAGTCATGACTAATGAATACATTGTATGGGTCTACTAAGCCTTTGAATACACTGTATGTGTCCACTAAGCCTTTGAATACAAACAAGCCAAAAACCAACCCTTAACAAAAAATAATGAGCAAGGTATGATAAAAACAGGTTTTTCTGAAAGATAATAACTCAAAGATTTTTTTCTGCAGTGGAAAAGATTAACGCAATGTTTAATTATAATTGTTCATAAAGTTTAAAATGCAACTCGAATTCAGTATTTCATATCCTTGTAGGAAATGTCAATGGTTGGATTTTGAGTATCAATGTGGCAGGAACGGTAACGTGGATCACAGACATTTTTAATTTCAAACTAATTTTAAACTACAGCAGACTGATTTTTCTTACATGTAAATATATATCTCACTATAACACAGGAATCACAAAATTATCCCAGTTATTTTATTGAATACTTTAGCAAAGTTGGCCTACTCTGCGTGTTGCTTTTTGTGACAAAAAAATTCATGAGGATTTCTGAAAAAAAAATTGCGGTAACTACACTTCTACTCCTTTTTACTCGAAATGCTATCTCTCGATATTTAATGAATGTGTTAAATGATTTAGATTAGAGCAAAAGAAATGTTTGATCAGATGGGATGTGATTTTACAACAGCTGTGAAGTATGTAACTCAAATAGAAAACAATTACTCACAAAAGAATACCCCCCCCCCCCCCCCAAACATGAACAAACTAATACGCAAATAAAAAAAACTGAAAGAGAGAGAGAGAGAGAGAGGGGGAGGGGAGAGAGAGAGAGATAGAAAGAGAGAGATAACTTTAATCTGGCTGATCTGTAAATTATTTGGGATAGAATGAATGCTATTATCTTTGGTAAGGAGCAGGGTGGTAGGTCACTGTCTATTTTGGTGGTGATAGGATGGGGAAAATAATGTACAGAAGTCCTAATCCTACCGCAATCTTCATAGTTCTAAAAGCACCAACCATGCGTATCATTGTCATGTCCTGTAGGCCCATGTGTTTCAGCATGTATTCGTACAACATGTGGCCTGGGAAAGGAAGCTCCTGGAGGCAAATGGCATCTAAAACAAATGAAAAGAGACCAGGAATTAAGTCATTTGAGATTGGCACTTTGAATAATGTGCACATCAGTTGTGCAGGAACAGCAGTAATAACAATATACATAATAAAAAATTCAAAAAGCAGAACAATAATGATAACAATAATAATTGGAGTGATAGAATATTACAGAATCATTCAACACGGTAGTGATAAGCGAATTTGAGAGCATTTATTAAATAATTAGAAATACAAATATAGTGCAATAACATTGTCGTACAGATGGACATCACAAAATAAAATAGCATGAATTATAAGAAAGGCAGTGACCAAAGAGTGCATTCTACTCTTGGAAATATAACTCTTGATATATTATAAGTAAAATTTAAACATTAAATGAGGCTTACCTCTATAAGGTGAAATCTGATGACAATTCTGCTGCTAATACATGATTTGCATATTCCTTCACTGAAGAAGACCGGTTTCCCATGATTCTTCACTATTCAAAGGCGGTATGGCGATTATGTTATAGCTGCTTCATTCACATTCTTATTACTGATGAAGCATATTTCTTAACTTACAGGGTGGCAGAGGGTGGTCAGTGAAGGAATGCATACCATGTAGTACTAACAGAATTTTCATCAAATTTCACCTTATAGATATTTTCTAAATTCCATTGGTACTCATGAATAAATTTTATTGGACAAGAAATAGCAAGGACTATCTTGTAAAATGTCTCATCTTACATCTTAAGTGTTCCTATTTGCTTGGGCTCCTTATATAGTGCTTTGAACACATTTAGTGGATATTACTTTAAATAAAAGCTCACTTTTTCCAGGGCTTTCAAAATTTTAATAAGTTAACCCATTTCCTAGAAACAAGTAAAATAATTTCCTTATTTTTCCTTCCTCATTATGAATTTTCTCTCTTGGATTAGATAATCAGCACTTGATCACATATCAATAAGAGTAGAGGACAACATAGATATTTCCCAAACTGCAAACAAATCTGGATCCTCACCTTCGAGAATGCAATTTCTGGAAAAACTGGGTGGATATGGGTAGACCTGTTTGAAATCCGACAAGAAACAGTCCAAATCAAATGCTGATGGAAAGGTGGAGCTCTCTTTGTTGGCGAGATATGATTGGACACATCTCAGATGGAAGTCGTGAGCAAAGGAATGGACGTGTATCAAGTCCTTGTATGCATCACATTCATTGACAAAATTTTTTTGTTCCTGGTTGAGAAGAGGTATGATTATTATTAATGATTTTAAATTGTATAAAGTAATACATATACACAATCTGTCTGATTCTAAGGCATTAGCACAACATTTGTTGAAATGCTTCACTTAAAATTATAAATTCAAATCTTAAATTGATACCCAACCTTGCTCTCCTCCAAAATAAAATCAGACAGCTTCCTGCTGGACGTCAGCTATAGACGTATCATTCTTGGTCAGTGCCAGCATTTAGTAGTCAGATATAGACGTATCATTCTTGGTCAGTGCCAGCATTTAGTAGTCAGATATAGGAAAATGATGGTATCCTACTTTTTTCGAAAGACTGCTGACTTTTAGTTGGTTCATTTCTGGTGCAGTGGACATGGCGCTTTAGGGTTCAAACTCTATTACAGAAAAAAACCAGCATATCATGAGGCCAATGAAAATTACCAAGATGAAAATTGAAAAACCACTTTTTATTTCACTCGTTTCGGCTATGTGATTTTCTGGTATGACACTTGTCTTGTCGAGTCCTTGGAAAAGGCCCTTAACTCACATCCTCTGACTGTACTCAGGTGTAAAATGAATACTTGGCGGTTAACAGCATTGTCTCTGTCTGAAAAACTTGTACTATCGCTTGACAAGTGTCATGTTACATCCTACATGTAAGTGTTGCTCTAACTGGGAACCCCTTATAAAGCACTTATTGCACTATATAAATGCTCAAATTTTAGATTTTCACAAGAGATTATGTATTTCTTATCAAACTCAATATAAATTTGGCTTTGATCAAGAATCTGAAGAAAAATGAAATCTTTTATTTACCTACCTCTCCCTTTCTCAAAATTAAAAAAAAATATCAATAATCAAAATTTATTTCTAAATTCAACAATTTTGGAGTAGACACATAGTTCTTGGTATCTAACCTATTGTTAATTTGACGTTGATCAAGAATCTGAAGTCAAAACAGCAAAAAATCAGAAAAAAATTGTCCTCTCTTTAGAGTGTCACATCCTCCTCGATTGCTGATTGCTCAGTAAAATATTAGGAGCAGACAGATTTTCGAGGGACTGATGGTCACCATGCTACTCCCCCAGTTATTTAGTCATAGACGCTGGCATTTCGCTATAATTTCCTTTACCTCACCCCAGACCATCACGGCTAAAAATCTAATCATTACTGGAGCACTTAAAAGGTCAAAGAGTTATGAACAAACTGTTCTGAATTGATATGGAAATAAGACAAAATACTTGGATGATGGGATGACAGACTGCGCTAGGGACTGCCTTCCAGGGTACCACAATTTTGGTATGAAATGGTTTTTTATTTTTTGTTTTTTTGCAAGAGTCTACTATTATTACTACTATCACGCTGCACTGTCCTGCAGCTAATACCCGGGCTAGATTGAAACCTGCCCCAAAGACAAAATTTTACCAGGCGATAAATAAATGGAATTTTACTCTTTTTTATTCAAGCAATCGTTTAAACTTTTAAAATTTCCAGTGTTTCATTATATATAATATAGAGTTAACTGCAACACTTGAATTAGTAACTCAACATGAGCTATGACCTGAAGTGTGCACATGTTAATTCAAATATAATTATTTTCTTACTTCTTGTCTTACGATGACTTGCAGTTGAGAGCAGTCGATTGAGTACATGTTGACACAAAAGTACTCTTGTCTAAAACTCAGCTCCATTATAATAATGCCACCTGCAAGAGTTTTCTGAAGATAAAAAGTCAAGTCTGATGCTTTGTCCAAATTTTGACCTGGAGCTGTATTGGCAGCTTGCCTGAAAATAAATTAAGAATATCATTAATGAGAGGTAATTTGATCATCATCCTTAGAGCAGAAATATCTTTACAATTCATTTCAAAAGCTTACTTTACAAACAATTGAATTGATGTGCACATATTTGCAGGGCAAATCAGTTTGCTTTAACATTGTTGTAATGGTCAATTTTTTTGCATTGGTTTGAGAGTTTTGCCATTAGAACAGTGAGCCCATGACAATTTGGGTTATCAGACATGCAAATGAGTATATGTCTCACAGAATAACGTATTCGTTATGTTAAACATAATTATCTATAAAGAAATCTACATCAATATCTTAGCATCAAATCTTTTTATTCTTTAAAGAACATAAAAAAATATATATATATTATCTTAAAAATCAAATTACGCCCTTCTGTACAGCATCATAATAGAATATAGATTATCCATCTAACAAACATCTTATGTCGACAGAAATTGTCCATGTTGTCCAAAGTGAGCAAGTCAGGGGTTAATGATCTTGCCCAAGGACAAAAAACAAAAGTGCCTAAAGCAGGGCTCGAATGTGGGTTCTTCAGAGTCACAGTGCAATGCCTTAACTACGCGGCCACAATTAAATTATCAATAATGAAAATTTACATGTTTATTCCGGAAATAGAATTCCTTAGATATAGAGCAATTAAGAAATCATATAATAATATCAATAATGATAATAATAATAATAATAATAATAATAATAATAATAATAATAATAATAATAATAATAATAATAATAATAATAATAATAATAATAATGATAATAATAATAATAATAATAATAATAATAATAATAACAATAATAATAATAATAATAATAATGATAAGAAAAATAATAATAATAATAATGACAATATCAACATTAATATTTGTATAGCTCATTGAATAATTATTATTACAAACAAAACGTCATTTCTTCAATAAAATAATCAAAAATGATAATTTTCAAACCTTTTTACAAGTGAAGGTTTCACATTGAAGAGAATGAAATCCAGTTCAGTAACTAGATAGTCTGTGTATTCCTGGATGAATCGATGTCTCAAGTCATAATGCCAACCTTCTTCTTTTTCCATATCAAGCTTTCCTCTTCCTTGGGTCCCTACAACATTATCACATATGGAGCCTTTCCGACTGGATTCGGCTGTTTCACTAGTTTTACCTCCCTTGCCACTTACTGTTGACGTCCCTGAACTGTGACGTGACCGCTGAAGAGATAAAAAATATGTGGATTTTAATGAAGCAATGAAACTATTAATGGCATGAGGACTGAGGTGGGAACTGAAAACCATGGTTCCAGAGAGAAAGTGGATCCACCAAACTGAGGATGCAAAGCACCCAAAATTTAAGGAGTGACATGGGAGCACATATAGTATGGGACATTCATGATTCACAACAAAAACCACTGTTTTCACTGCTATCATCAATATAACAGAAAAAAAAGTAATGAAATTCAATTTCGGAAAACTACTGAAGCAATGTAACGCAGATATGATCTCTCGATTACCTCAAAACAAGATCAAGAGATTGTTTCATTTAACTACATAAATGATCTACCACTCACTACGAAGGAAATAGCGGAAGCAACCAGAATGGACTCGATATTGTCGAAAATTCTTCAATTCACTCTGGATGGTTAGCCTAACAAAATCAATGAGAAAGATTGAAACCTTTCTTTCAATGAAAAATAGAACAATATGAGCAGCTTTGGAAAATTATGACATCCTTACCCTCATAGAGACCCATGACAATGACTGTTTCCCTTAGAACCACAACCTTATCACCACAGAACATGTACCTCCTCTTTCACAGAGGTGGCTCTGTTAATTGAAAAAGTTACAAAATGCATCACGTGCATAGGCTCTAGAATAGTATACACTAGAGCCCGACCCATCCCTGTAATCTTTTAATAATAGCTATTTATATGCCTCATACAGGAAGGAAACAGAAACTTTTCCCTCCCATTAGATACTCTCTCAGAACTTAACCATCTACTGAATAAAGTGAACTCATATAACTGTGTAATTCTTCTTGGTGATTTGAACTGTAAACTGTAAACTGAGAACTTTTTAGGCTTTATGAGAGAGCTAAAACTTGTAGCTTTATCAACATTCTTCCATCAGCAGGGGTGTAAAACCACTGTAACATATCTGCCCAAAGACCCATCTACAAACCAACACAAATTGATTACATTCTCATATCCCCATGATGGGCAACTTCAATCACAAAATGCGAAATAAGGTTGGGACTGTCAATAACTCGCAGTGGAAGGCGCTACCACCAAATTGTCCAAATTATTCCTTATTTGTAAACAACATTCAATCAAAATGTGGTATAGACACTTTGTGTTTAACAGCAACAGCAGTGTCACTGATTCAAGTATGTGATATGCATCTATACACTGATCTTTATTCTTGTAGTGTACGTAAAGGTCAAAATAAAACCCTGTATACTTTGATCCTTTTTCCAAAATTCCTATCTTTCAAAAATATTCCTCTTTGAACTTACAGTTTTATGTGACTTGTCAGGAGTTGCAGGGGTGGTGGCCTGTGATGAGTTGATGACGGTAGTGGCTGTGTTTAAAGATAGGACAGAGATGGAAGACATCTCTTTTGGCTGATTTCCTGAGTCCATTTGGCAGACAGTTTTCTGAACCACATTATGTCTCCATTTGGCACAGAACACCATGGGTGTAGCACAGTAATGGAACAAACGACCAGTTCTCTTTAACTGAGTTAAATATTCTTCCTATACAATTGAAAGAACACATTTTTTTTAATGATCTTCTTTGGAAAGAAAAAAAATAATTATAAATAGGTATGATTTATAAATTGGTTAGATCAAAAGAGGAATTTTCAAAATTGCTTATTCTATTGAATGATGAAAGCTTGCAGTAATGATGATGGCGAAGTTGATGATATGATGGTGATAATAATAATAGTAATAATAATAATAATAATAATAATAATAATAATAATAGTGATGATGATGATGAAGAAGACGATGATGGTGGTGGTGATGATGATGATGATGATGATGATGATGATGATGATGATGATGATGATGATGATGATGATGATGATGATGTTGATGATAAGGAAAATGGTGATGGTGATAGTATTTCATACCATAACAGGATGATTTGAGTGTGCTTCCGAATTGGCCTGTGACCATCCCATATAATAAAGCTGGCGTAATGTGCTCCGTTCTTCCTCTGTGGACAATAATAGAAAAACGCTGTGACTGATCTACACATTTTTCAGTCCATCTCAAAATGGAAAATAGCAAAAAAGATCACAATAAACATTATTGTTAAATATTTCTATGGAGCAAAGATCCTAAATTTGAATTCCAAAATAATAAATAAATTATTTCAATCACAGAAAAATTTCTACATTTAAAGTACAAAAGGAATTGACTGGCTGTCATAAAAACAGAAGTAATTTGTCAAAAAATATATGAAAAGAAGGTTATAAACCACAAGTTCTCATTTCTCCCTCCCCCCCCCCCACCCCCTGAAAAAAATCATACAGAACGAAAGAATGTAGCTACATTCACTGAAAGGAGAATAATGAAAAGATACTAGAAAAAACAACAACAAAAAAAAATAATAAAAAATACAAAACTTCTCAGATAGCCAATTGTTTTTTTTAGTTTTTTTAATACATCGTGAAAGGAATAGATAAAAAAAAATGACAGAGACAAACTTCTATAAAAGTTCTCCCTTTCTGAACTTACCAAACAAACATCTATAAGCAGTAAACATTCAACATTTTATTATCATGCAGTTAAGCATACATGCACATGCTTAAAGTGACTTACAAACAATGACAACAAATAGAAACAAAGTTATTATAAGCAATGAAATCCAATTTCTTATTTTGTATTCAAATCTTTTGTAACTGTGTTAGCTTGGGTCATGAATCACAATTGGACATAGTCAAATGAGTGAAAGATTTGGTTGTACAAAACGTTCTTTATTCAATGTTAACTATTAATCACACCCCCCCCCCCCCCACACACACACACTTTCTTAAACACACACACACACAAACACACACACACATCCACCCACCCACACACACACACATAAAAAGCAACTGACATTTAGTTAAGCGCTTTCCATGAACCAAACATTTCAAACTCTTAATCTCTTTCAGAAACACACACACACACACACACGCACACAAGCACATGTACACACAAAGAATTCAATTACAAAAGCAGATAACACAGTTATTCATAATCTAAGTTTATATTAAAATTCATAAGTTCTTGAGGAACATGTCACATGCTGGCAACTCGTAAATCTCGGATACTTACAACTAATCAATATTCAAATATAATAATATAACCTCATACAAAACAAGTTACACCAAGGCAAAACAAAAAAAGGAGCAAAATGATTTCAAACAGGCTCAGTAACAATATTTTTTTAAAAGCCAGCGTCGCTCAACGGTATGGTCTTTGCTTCCTACCCAAAAGATACCGAGTTTGATCACCCGCCGCGCTGTGTGGCCTTGAGCAAGTCACCTCGTCCTAACTCACTTTGCAGCGCTGCACTGCGGCTGACGCCTGGGTTATTCCAGTCTTCCCTTGGAATAGACCCTAAAGAAAAATTTCCCCATGGGGATGAATATAGGGAATTTTATTTATTTATTTATTTTTTTTGAAATTAGATTCAACATTTAACATGAGAGGTTCACTTAATATACACACGACAGTGATACCATCAAGCCTAATAATTTTCTCAGCTTATGTCCAGGTCAAATTATTTTTAATCCAATATCTGGAAAGAAAACATATCTTTTAAATAGATTGCCAATGATAATTGAAGAGAAGTTTTGTGACATATCTCAAATTGATACATTATCTAGACTTGCCCTAAAATTTAATGTTGGAATCCTCTCTATCACTTTTTATTCCATTCATTGTAAATACGAATAAAGAGTGAACAATGGGCACTGAAACAAAAGATAATGCTATCACTACCAACTCTGATAACATGAAGAAAAAAATAATAATATGATTCATAAAAAAAATAAATAAAACAAAACAAAAAAATACCCAAATTGGGAAATAGGGTTTCACATATGGGAAACAAGCATTAGATTTAATCAGGGTATCCAAAAAAAAAAATATTAAAAAATCAATAAACTTCAAAGATTATAGCATCAATTCTTACACTGAACAATTAGGAAATTGGTACCAAAAAATTTTTTAATGACTCTTTTTCAAACTTCAAAAGCTCACAAGTGTAAATAAAATAAAACAAAAAAACAAAACAAAACAAAACAAACAAAAACCCCAAAAAAACAAAAAAACACACAAACACACAAATCCAAGCCATGCAACACGACACATCAGAATATATCAGGGAAAAGCATCAAATTTATTGTGAAAAAAAACAAAAACATAACGAACATCTCAGCTTTGTCAGCAGACAGCTATTCATGATCTTCTTTCCCCAATCTGTTCCTTACCTTTGATACACATCTTCTGAGTGTCGAGAAGTTGGAATCCGTGTTGGAACACCTGGTCTTGAATTCCAGACACAGACACCTTTTCATCAGTGGGATCTTTACGACTAGAGGTACTGACTTGGGATTTGTCTTATGAATGGGATATGAATATATCATGTAGATTACCAGACCTTGAAAATCTGATTGATTTATTAGCATCACGCCTTCTTCATCAGCTTTGCAATGAATTAAATTGCCTACAGAACTCAAATATCTTTGCTGGCAATATGGAATATGAATTATAAAACTCAACTTTTCAAATTATTATTTTAATATGTCTCAATTCTCAAATCACCATTTTAAAGACACTGGGAGTTGATGTTATGTTATGAATAGTACAATTGATTTTGTCGATGCTGAATAAGGCCATCAGGGCCAGATTAATGATGAACAGTCAGCAGTTTTATTTGTTTCGATGTACAATAGGTATTGCTTACTATAGTGGTAACTGGTCTCCCGAAAGAAAAAAAAAAAATATATTGAACAGAGGAAATACTCAATGATGCATTTAAAGTCTTAAGATTTTAAACTTATCCTCAAACGGAACCCCTTGATTGAGTGATCTACCACACATTTTCTTTACTAAACTATCTCTATACAATGTGCTGATTAACTTGATGCAGCCCTTGCCAACTTCAACATACATCTTTACAAGTCAACAAGTATCATCTATTCAGAGAATAACATAAGGAATGTAATCCTCATCTCTCAAGTAATTGGAAAAAATAATTATTGATCACTCAATCAAGACTCTAACAAATTTCAGAAGCTTGGCTGGCTGATTGGTGAGTTCAGACATGCAGAAGTGATGAATTAAATGGACAGAAGAATCATACAATGACTAAAAAGAAAAAAGAAGATATGAGGTGAAAACCAAGATCAAAAGATCAGCACTCAGAAAGATGGTTTGATAAGAAAACATAGGGTTAATAAAGAGAGAAAATTAATACCAAAAAAAAAAAAAAAAGAATACCCCCCCCCCCCCCCCAAAATAAAAACAAAACAAACTCAACAACTCCCCCCCCCCCCCCCCCCCCCCCCCCCCGAAAATGAAGTAATATCCACCCAAGCTGAGCGGATATTCACAATTTAGGGCACTATAGTAGACGCCATTGTATAATTAATGACCCTCAACATATCTTATTATTCTTCCAGAATAAACACCAGTATAGCTATGCAATTGGAATAATGTTTGGCAGTAATGTTGATATAAAAAACGCAAACTATAATTTCCCAAAGGAATTTATAGTTCGAGGTAAAACACGCAATATGTTTTAATCTAGCCCTCATGGTTAATCTTAAAGTAAAATATAGTGTTACAATAAATGTACAAGGAACAGTTGTTACAACAATCAACACGTTGATGTCAGTTGTGACATGAGTGTTAAATTCAGGTGATTTACAATGAAAACACAGGTTAAGATTTCTATTCTCTAAGAGACTGGAAAGGAAAGAGTTTTGATACACATGGTAATACTGGTGGAGTATATGAACTAAACATTTATGATAATCTAGTCTTTAAAAAATTTTTTGGCCAAAGAACACGGAAATACTGGTAAATATAAAAATTATAAAACTTTTTACAGATCGATATACAAGTAACTTGCAAATCATTTTAAAAGTAAAGATTAGTTCTATTACCCGTTGATTATCTACAATATTTATTTATATAAATAAATTGATCAATAAATAAACTGATAAATAAATAAATAAATAAATAAAATAATGCCTTTAATTTTTTTACTCTTGTACATTATACCAACTTATATCATAAGAAAATCTATCAGAAACGTAACTCAGACACAATCAACTACTGATACTTGAACTGACCAATTCTCATCTATGTATAAACATTTTGTAATCTTGGTTGAGTATCAACGTGTATCTAAAATTAAAATTCTCATATTCTCTCTTCAAATGTGTTATTTAATAGTCTCTAGGGTATTTTCACAAAACAAACTATTAGTATGGGTGCTTTGAAAGAAAAAACCAACATCACAATATCTTACCTTGCCTTGAGTTCAACCTAATTTCTTGGGCCTGGAACCCATGTCGACAGACAGGATCTGATGAAAAACTACAAAGTAGTTGATCCAGAGACTTTGGGGGACACAAGTTTTTATACGTCTGGTCAAAGGGCAAGATGTGCTTCCTGGAATGGGCGTAGGCCTTTTCTCTCTCCTTGTGAGACAAACTGCTGTGTCGACGCTGGTAGTCCTTGGATGGAGCATGGTGACGAATCAGGCTATCAACTTCTGCTACAGACTGAGTATAAGGGTTTTGTCCCTGTGATGGATGAAATGATAAGAAGGTAAAAAATAAAATAAACCAACAGGACAAATTTTAAAATAGACAATCAATTTATGTCAAACTATATAAAAAATATGGGGGAGCCAGGTGACGTAATGCCAATCATGGAAAATGAAATCAATAAAGGAATATCATTCAAGGTAAGTTGTCACCATTTCAAGGTGATACGAAGCTGCTAGAAGCTGTGGACTATAAAAAGTAATAAATAAAAATGACTATGACACCTTCGACAAAGAACAAAAAAACAAACACGGAATGTTTCAGGTTCAGAACCCTTCTTCAGCCAACAACAAAAACAATGAAAACATAAATACATTACTAAAAAATAACCAGATCGACAGCAGAGAGATGTTCTCTGCCATCACCTGGTTTTTTGGTAATATGTTTTCATTGTTTTTTGTTGTTGGCTGAAGAAGGGTTTTGAACCTGAAACGTTCCATGCTTGGTATTTTGTTCTTTTTTTTTTTATGAAGCTGTTATATTCATTTTTTTGTTTATTGTCTCCAATTACCACAGGATGGTTGAGGTCTGAGAAGGTCATGTGATGAAAAAGTCCCATCTTCTGAGCCACAATACTGTCCAAGATGTGACTTCTTGCATTGTTCCATTGAATTAGACGACCCACTGTCTTCTCTACTTGGCTGGCCATGTCACTAGCCCAGTTGTACAACAGCAGAGTTAGCTGGAAGAAAAACAAAAACAGGATTGGTATTATCATTGAGAATTTCTCATGAAATTTGTAACCTATTATTTCTCTTATTATACTTTTTTTTTCTTTATGAAGAACCTTTATTTTTTTTTTAGGAATAAGCATAACTCTAGGTTGCTGTAAAAAACAGTACTCCATAAGCTAGGGCAAACAAGGGGACTTGAATAAAGCCGCACAGTGCGGCAGATGGGATGCGAACCCATGACCTCCAGATTACAAAGCTAAATATATGACTGTGCAACAAAGTCCCTTATTTATAACTAACTTTAAAATATGAAAGCAATTTAATTTTCTTTCTTAAAATGATATTATCATCTTCCCATCAGTAAATCTTACATATGAATTTTCTAAAAATACTATAAATGTTTTTACTGATTCTTCATTAAATAAATGTTTCCATTCATGAAACAGCAAGAAATATTTCCAAGTTCCCTCTAACCTGACAAGATAACTGACCATTTTCACCAAGAAAGCAATAGACTTGTAGTGGAGGAGATTATAATCACGCCCCTTGAGCTGGCTTGGAAAGTCAGAACAGTTACCAAACAACGGCAGTGATTATTAATCTAAGCAAATTATACAGCTAATACCATAGTATGTATTTAATTTAAAAAAACATCTGTTCTATCATCCTAATCAATCGTATCAACGCACAAAAACAATGTGTAGCCCTAAATGTTTCTGAGAAATCAAGTGAGAACTTGTCACCAAGCTGGCATTCTAAAAACAATAAAAATAAGCAGAGAAACGTCGATTTCTTTAATCCTGTTGTTTGTAAACAACCAGCTATGTTTGTTTGAGTTGGCTTGAGGGAGTGTCATAAATCCAGTGGTTTGATCGTCCAAAATCTACTGGTAAATTACATCGATGTGACTCAGACTTCAACAAATTGTGGTTCAATGAGGCCAGAGTAATTGGAGCATGAGTCATATCAATGTTCTCTTGGTAAAGATGATAAGGTACCTTATAAGATTAGAAGGTAACAGAAGCCTGCCTATAGTTGATGAAAACTGATATCATACAGCCTCTTCACTGAAAATTTAAAACATTTATAAACTATTAACTTTTCTCATCTTACCTCTTTATTCTCACACACAATTAGCAATAACTTTTGCCTGGGTACAAACTGCTTCTCTACACAACTAGAGTCTGTCTGATCCATGCTCTTGGAGTGGCTGATGTCTTTCTGCTCTTTCTGGGTGTCTGCCTGGTTCAAAACTTGAGGCAAAAATCGTTGGCCTTTGCGATAGACTAGATGAATGGGGCATGAAGAAAAATAGTTGTGGAATTAAGTTTTCACACCTCTAATGTAGGATTTCATTTTTTTTTTAAAGAAAAGAAATATGTATTATGAATGTTACATAAAAACACTCTTTTGAGGCATATCTTTTGTTGATGTAGTCAAACCTACCTTAGCGACCATATCCACATAATGACCACCTGTCCATAATGACTGCCTTTGGTGACACCCTCGACTTTTTTCTATATATTAGTTTACCTCCACTGAACAATCCCTAGTCAAATGACGACTAAAATATGTGACCAAAAAAAATAAAATTACCTGCCTATCGAGACCAGCTTAAAAAAACACAAGAAAAAAACCAACAACATATATTTGAAGAAGAATAACAAAAGAGGCTGGTAAGTAAAAAAAAAAAAGTAAAAGAATCCAACAGGCTGGATGATTGGAGGTCGGGAAAGTTAGTGAAGATGATGAGATGGACTGGAGACAGAAATCAAGTGTGCCGAGTTTTTAGTCTCTTTAGTCATCATTTTACCCTATATAACAAATTATCCCAATTGATGTAAGATAATCATTTACTTGGTAGTAAATAATATTAATGTAAAGAGCAGAATAAAAATAGCAAGAATAATGCATTGCTGGAATAAAAGAAAAGGCTTTAAGATTTATGGTAAGATAAACTTGCTAAGACCCTGGTATCATGGACGAGTGAACTGTTGGAATGGAGATTCCTACCTCTGAGAGTACTGGCACCAATAGAGGGCTGAGTATCTGGATCATCCTGTACCATGGCCTGCCACTGGTCAAGGTTACGCCCAATTGCCATCATGTTTACTTTCATGCCAGCAGATGAGAACTTCTGGATTAGTGTCTTGGCATTGTTTTCCTGTTACATAAGAAAGAGTATACAATTGTTGTAATAAATAAAAAAAAGAAAGAGTGAAATAGAGGAAGAAAGAACAAACAAACAGCAAATATGCATTATTTGGTGAAGCAAAATTGGGCAAAAACTGGTAGAAGAAAAAAAAAGAAAAAAAGTCAAGAACAGTTCTCTGAAAAAACATTTTTTTTTCTTAAATTATATAAATAAATCAAATGGACCACATAGAAAAACAAACTGCCCGATTTAAAAATGTTAAAATTTAAAAGAAGAGAATCCTTTTGTCAACGAATGCTTTGTTCTGGTTTGAGCATGATTTTTGCAGCTATTGCCCAAATCATTCAAATGGTATTTGACGAGCGAAGAATTATCAGACTGTTGTAAAAAGCCATCGATTAATGTTGTTTGTTTCAAAATTTATTTATATATTAATTTGTGTACTTATTTATTAATAAGTTTTTTTTTGCATGTTTAAAAACAAAAAAACAAACAAACAAGCATCCAATATACTGAAAATTCACATGACCCTATATTTTATTTCACGATGATATAAAAAAAAAACCCTGAAACTAGAGATATGCCCAACCTCACCTGACAAAAGGGAGAGAAAATATTATTCACCTTTTGACAAGCTACAAAGAAACCCCCCCAAAACAAGTAAAATAATAGAAGTTAACGTAAGTAAAGAAAAATCAATGAAGTAAGAGCATACCTTAGAAGACCTTTTACAAGGAGTAAAAAGAATGCCTTGTGGATCCCCAGGAGGATTCTGGAGAACCTTAAAGATCCTGAGGGTCGTGTCTGATGAAATGGTGGGGATGGATTGTAACAACTCCTTCATGACAAAGTCCATACAAAATCGACTCTGGAACTGGAAACTCACTTTCATCATCGCTGGTACATCTAGAGTAGTATGGAATAGAAACTGTTAATGTTTTTGTTATTGGAGTTATAAAAGGGTAGACTGAGAAGTCTTGATGCCATTCTTGTATTTTCACCCGGTAGTTTTCATAGTGTAATGTGAGTGGCTTCGTGATTTTTTGGTTTGACACTCGCTTTTAGACTGGTAGGTCCTTGGTTTGAGTTCCACTGTTGTGGGTGATGCAAAGTTGAGTCCTTGGAAAAGGCTCTATACTCACACTCTCACTGCCCTCATGTGTAAAACGGGTACCCGACCAGTATTAGCTTTGTCTCTGTTTAAAAAACATATTGTAACAGCGCCCTACTTCCACTACGAACATGTTACATGTTGCTTTTGGCTTGGGACCCATTGCCAAGAACATTGAGCACATCTAGTAGACATTGAGCTAAATGAACTCTCAATTTTTTTAATTTGAAAAAAAAATAATATCATAATGTATCATATTCTATTTTCAACACAAAATATTTTTTTAAAAAGTTGTTAAAAAAACCCAAAGCTCCACACACCAATACTGTGACAAAAGCTCATCCAGGGTTCCATGGTAGAACAGAAGACTGGATGTAGACTGCCTGTCTCTCCTTCCTCATACTTAGTCATTTTCTGTCTATCCTGTGACGTCACATCTGGAAAGATTTTGTCTCCTTGTTGGCTGACTGCTCCAAGTAAGGAGGACTGACGGGATACCTGACTTTGGGGTATTGGGGAGTGCTCAGTTGGAATTTTGGAGAAATTCAGCTGCTGGAAAACCATAGAAAGAGTGTTATCATTTGAGAGTGAGTGCTTTGTACAACGTGCAGCATTGTAGGCTTATGGCTATTTTCAGGTTGTCAATAATAATAATATATATAAAAGGATACTGTAGTGAAAATATAGATAATCTTAATTTTAACAAATAGCTTAACAGAATATATGCATGGTTCAACATTGACTAGCTCTCTCACATTGGCTCAATGTATACCAAGTTATCTCATAGCTATCATAAGATTTTGAAATGGAAACCAGCTATGATTAAACATGGTTGTCTTGCAGTTAGTGAATTGTTGGTATAATTTCATTCCATTCACATTTTATACTTTTTTAGGTGTGTAATTTACTTCTTCACCTTAATAATCACAAGCTCATTATATACAATCCCTGCTCTCATGTCCTTCATTCAAAACTACTACTACTACTACTACTACTACTACTACTACTACTACTACTACTACTACTACTACTACTACTACTACTACTCCTGCCACTACTTCTCCTACTGCTGCTACTAACTGCTACTACTAACTGCTGCTGCTGCTGCAGCTGCCACAACTAATAATATGCAATTTTAGTAATAATATCAAGTTTTTAATTTGAAACTAATTTAATAAACCATCGTTAATGTGTTCTTCATGTTCTCAATTGGTCAGGAAAAAATATTGCTTTGAGGTTATTGGGACACAGTGTTTTAGAGTCTTGAAAATAAAAGCATTAATTTCTTGCTTGCCAAATCCAGAAATTTTGACTGATTGATAACATCAAAGATTGTTTGGCTTTCACCCTGAAGTGACAATTCCTGACTGACCAGGGATACATTTTATTTATTGGGTGTTCACAAAAAAATGAGACATTATTCAAACGGTTGAAAACCCTTCACACATATGCATAAATCAATTTTCAAGCAGTATTTTTTTTTTTTTAAATCATCACATTAAATTGAGAAACAAAGATGTAAGCCAAGTTCTAGTAAACCATGCAAAAAATTTAAATATCAGACGCACACATAATTTAATGTTCTAAATGGGCAGTCAATCCAATATTTTGTTGGATAACAATCTTTCCTTCCAAATTGAAATTGATTTTCTCATCTCATTTTCAGTGATCTGCTCTCAACATTCTTGACTTCTTTCCTTGAGGGTCTCCACCATCTGTTGCCTGTATAGTTTTTCAACAAATTCCAAATGCAATAATGCACAGGATTCAAGTCCCATGATTAGGGTGACCATTTTTCTTTTGAGATAAAATCAATCTTGTTCAATGTTAAAAAACTGCTGCGTATGTTAACTGCTATGTGCAATTGCTCCATCCTGATGTCATATGAAATTGTTTAATGGGGATAAAGCCCTACAGTCTGGCAGAAGTTTGCTTTCTAAAAGCTGGATGTAAGAATCAGTATTAGCCTTGGCTGTCCGTGTTTCAATGCAATGAATTCTCATCCTTCCCAGCCAAGAAACACTCGTAGACACCACAATCTCCCTAGAGAACCTATTTTCTTCATGACAGTGATTAGATAAAAATTTGAATCAATGTTCCTTTCATTGCAACCGTTAAATATGTCATTTTGGTGATTTTTGTGAATTTTTATTTTTATTTTTGCAGCATGAAATTGTATATATACAGAGATAATATATTGTTCGATTGCTTTTTTAAAAAGTCATTAGAATCTATGGAAAACTTTTGTTGCTGTCAAGCAACAAAATGTGCCTAATTTTTTTGTGACCACCCGTTGAATTTTTGAAAAATGGAAAAAAAAAAAAGTAAGAAAGACGAGCAGAAAAAGATCAGCCAGATTATCTCATTAAATTCACAACCAAGAAACTTTAATATAAATAAACACTAACCTTTTCAACAGTTGACTTGGAACTGGTCAGCCTCTCAAAGCGGAGGAAGAAGTTCTTGTCATGTGTTACACTCTTTGGTGGTTCCACTGTACATTTGCGATTCAAAGGGTTGACTCCCCTGTCTACAACTGAAAGTAAATAGAAATAGAGTTGTTAAACTTATAGAAATAGAGTTGTTTAACTTTGAATTATTTTTTTTTTAAAGTGAAAATCTATCTTTATTGTGCTTCTTGCATTAATCACCATTCTGTTACTCTTAACAACACATAACAACCATAAAGGGAATATATTTGACCCTGTGATGGTTCCAGAATAACAATAGTTTTTCTACATAAATACAATAATTCAACATAAAGAGCAGCAATAAGTTATATAATTTTCAAGTTTAAAAATGCAGCCTTCAGAGACACCCTCAAAACAAGAGTTGAATTTCCTTCAGATAGCTTCCCTTTCCAAGGCTTAATAATACTGAGTCGCTTCCTCCACCAATAGTATGTAAGATATCACAGCAAAGGCGTGTCTTTATCTATCTCAGAGAAAGCATAACATATTCAACAGACTCATGGTTTAACCAATAATTAGTGTTAAAAAGTGTAAACAACAGAATCATTTTCCCTAACAACTATAGAAATTAAAGCTCCTGATTGACTAATAAGAGAAACTGTCAGCCATCAAAATGCCCTAATGCCCTGTATGTGATATGGTCATGCCATCAGCTGTTGACGCACATAATGTGTATCAGAAAATGTGTTTGTGACTATGTGTGTGTTTGTGTATTTTGATATACACCACATGTTCTTATTTTGTTTGTTTAACAAGCTTCAATGGCTAATGATTGAGATTGCTTTGTGGCAATTGAAAAATCTGACTTAAAACCGTTTGGAAGTGAGGGGTCACATATATGCAAATCATGCCAATTTGTAGCTTATAGCCATTGGTCAGCATTTAAATATCTTCAATCCCAATGTACACTGATGCCATGATTATATCATGTAAACATTTCCACATCAGTCAAGCTCTATCATAATTAAACCGCTTGACATTTAATGATCCGACAATGTTTGTTTGTTTCGTTTCTTTTATAAAACCTTTAACAACAATTCATTTGGATGAGTTTATCTATCTACCTTCATCTCTTAAAGAGATAAATATCTAACAGTTATCACAAGCTAGTGTACAAGAAATGAGACGAGACACCATAGGCAGAATCTGCATTTCACCATAAGGCAGGAAATTGCTATCACCATTTTCTTAAGGAAATGTTCTATAAATACAGTATTGCTGACAATTGTACATGCAAATCTAAATGAGGACAAAAGGAAATGGTCATTTTGATTATTGCACGGATATAGTACATAGATGAAGACAAAATTCCTCCCTGACTTTGTATATGCAAATTTTTCTCTTCCATGTCAACTTTACCTTCCCATTTGCTAATAAATTTCATGAAGTTTATTTTTCAAAAGAGATTCTAAGGCAAAAAAGCAAAATCTCTTCAAAATACTCCAGAGGTTTAGATTGCAAAATGACTGTCAGTTCAGATCTAAAGGGATTTCTTCATGTTTTCACTCCCTCTCATATTGACTACAAGCTCGTGACATATCATATATGGTAACGTGTGACATAAGTTGTGTAAATTTTACAAATGTGGAAAACCACACATTGTTGATTGCAAAAAGAATGGAATACAGCGTACATAATTCATAAGTGTGTGCGAAAATGTGTTTCAGCTTATGAAGCAACATTAACGTGTTAATGTATAGCTTTGAATACAATTTACAAAGCATCAAAATACATCTTCAGTATTTTAAAAGCACAGCATCCAACAAGATTGAAAAGTTTTAAGGCATGGAGATTTATTTCAAAAGGACGTAGTGAGACATGTTGTCCAAAGTGAATTAATTACCATCTAACATTCTAAATCTAGTTTTGACATTGTCATAAACAACATTGTTAATGCCGTTAGAGAAATTAGAAAACAAGAAACAACAATTTTGGCTCTGTATATTTTGCACAGCGCATATATAGGCTTTATAAGTTAAACATACACCAAAAAAAAGACCCACAAAAGACCTAAAACTGAAAGTGATAGGGAAGGCTGCTTGCAACTTCTGCCAACATAACCTCCCACAAATGGCCATGGCAAAGAAGCTTTCAGGAAAATAAATGCAGTTACACTTTCTTTCTAAAGGCATATAAAAAACAGTCCAACAATGACTTGGAGGAAAAATGAAATCTTTGCGCACTCAAACGAATAGAAATAGGGCTGCAACAGCAATGGAATCTCAAGACAGACTTTAAAAAAAAAAAATTTTCTTACCTTAAAATAAAATAAATTTAATCAAAATATTTTTAAAAAAAAAAAGACAATGCTCATCAAAGATTTAAGACATCATCTATTGAGGGGTTATTTCTTATTGAAAATAATTGTCTACATAAATGCATAAATAAAAAACAACCTTTTCATAGTTTTAAAGGATGGATTAGAGAACTCATATAATTTCATTTTTATCCAATTCATTCATGGCTGCAGAAGGTTCTAATGGTTTTGTCTCACACTACAAAATTATGACTTTCTATCCAGGCAACAAATTCGTTGCTGCATTTGTGTGCATCGCGAACCCGCCCAATAGCCTTGTCAAAATACAATGCTCAACCAGATGCTCTGCGGATTCAGGTTCTTTGAAGCAACATGTACATGTGGGAGAGGTGGAAAGTCCCCACTGATAACTGAATCATTTTGACAAATATGACAATGATCTTGTTTCACCTTCCAATTCTCTGGGTTAAAAAAAAAAGGATTTCTGAATTAATGTTCCAATCTATGACAATCACATATTTCACAAAGGGGAATCCTTACCACCTGAAATTAATTGTGATGGTTCATAGTCAAAGCCCTTAAATTTTTTTTACCAATCTATTGTTTATTTGGGGTTTTTTTAGGGTTTTACGGTGCTTTTAATTCATAACAGTGCCAATAAAAAGGAAGAAAATGGGAAAGTTAAAAAAATCTAGAATTACAAGTAAAACCACTAAAAGTAAGACACGGGGGACAGGTTCAAATAGGAAACAAGAGGTAAATTCCAAGAGCAATCTAGCGATGTACTTAGTTTGAGATCACTTAAAAGGCTCATCCAGACACCAGAACAGGATCCCACTAAGAGGAACACACTCAAATGTTGACAAAATATGATCAAAACAAAAACTATAACAAACAGAAAATAAGAGAGATGATTCACACTGACAAAAAATTAATCTCCCAAAACTAATACTATCCATATGACCGTTTCCCTCTCAGCTAATGCTCCAGTCAGGGCCAGATCAAGACCAAGTAATCCCCTTCTAAGACAACAACAGAAAGCAAACTCAGAAAACAGAAATAAATATGGGGATAGAAGACACAGCAAGTGACCCTCCTGCCCACCATGGGAGGTCAAAAGACACCACCAATCTAATTATTAATTAAGACCGAATTCCAATGTTTAAATAATTATGAGATCGAGGCTCCATTCAAATTTTTAAAACCCAACTAAATATTACATTTGGACCGCTCTTTAAGTTGAAAATGGGGGAAAAAAAAACAAAAAAAACATCCTTAAACAATTGTAATGGTTCACAATTAAAGATGAATATCAGAATATGACTTTAACTTACTGGAAAATCAGCACAGCATATCGGGGTCTATATTAATTTGTAAAACTTTTCATTGAAAAAAAAAAGAATGAAATTAAGGTTGAAATAATTGTCAGCCTTGCATTTCATCTGCTACGAGTCCCTTCATGTTAATTCTCTATCTCCAACTGTAATTTGAAGCCCGGGGTGGGGAGGTGGGGTGGGGGTGGGGGTATTTAAGAGATTTCACTGGACCTATGATTGCAAATTAAAAACCTTAATTTCAAAATGAAAATTGTCCAATCTATTTCAGTAAGAGAATCTTTTCAAAATAAAAAAAAGTTTTAAAATTGGAAGATAGGGTAAAACAGACATAATCTATTAACATTGAAAATAAACGAAAAATATTCAAATTAAATGGAAATTTCTAAGCACTATGTACGTAGAACATAAATTTAGAAAATGATAATAAATCATATTAATACGCTGATTGTCCCTCTAAAACAACATGAATGGAAGAAAATAGCTAATACAATCATGAATGTACACACAAGAAAACAAAACAAACAACCATACTCACTGTCATCATCTTCTTCTACTTCATCATAATCTGCAAATTTACATTATTGGACAGACAGTGTGAAAAGCAGGGTGTTTTAATAACATGATGACATGAAAACCTTTATTCTTTTTGTACTGATGTCTAGTATCCTATTATATTGAACACTGAATGTCTATAAAAATATAAAAAAAAGAAACAAAAACAATCTACCAGTTTTACTCGAGCTTTTCTTGTTGCCTTAATGAAAATATTGCTGCTTGAAGCTCGAAAGAAAAAATAACGATAAATATTGAATAATAATGAGATAATTATCTCATTCGTCTGTAGTGTTTCATTCATCCTGTTTTGTTGATAAAGGGGGAAACCTGAAATGTCTACAGTATCTGTTTTCGTGTAATAAATTGAAGCTTACAATTTATCCTTTATCGTCATTTTTTCTTGTTACCTCAGCACATTCTAATCTTGATATCAAAACATTCACAGTTGAAAAAGTTTGAATCAGTGGACTTACGATTTCTCTTGAAACTTTAACAACTTTAATATCGATACAGTACTCAGCACAGTTTGAAAAACAAAATTATTCTCTTGCACAAAACATCTTGTTTGTTTCTAGTCATTTGCTTTGTTTGATTTCTTTATTTATAGCATCTCTCCAATCAAACCTGACTAGATTCTTCATTTGACTTTCTTACATTTTTCTTCAAAATAAGAATAAATATTGAATATTTGAAAGCTTATTATTAAAATCAACACCAGCTGTGACAAATTTTTAAACAGTACAACAACCAAAATCTAGCTTAGGAAATGGAAAAGAAAAAGTTGAACATTTAATTGTGTTTGAGACGAAGAAGACAATGACATAAAGACACCGGGTAAAAATAAAATCTATTTTAAAGAGTTTTTAAATGGATCTCAGAAAACTTGATATGGGAATGAGGTTTCAAATACGTATTTTCTATGGTCATAGGGAAAAATATCAACACCATCTTTATCCACAGCAGTGTGCATTTGAGATTGCAATGGAGTATAAAATCAATAAATCATAACGCATTGTCTCAACTTATGTTGGGATGAAGAAAAGGCCAAAAAAGTATGAACTTCAAATTAAAATGATTAGGAATACAGCCCTCAGCAATTTATGAAACTGTGAAATAACCCTAATAAGGGAAATACAATAAAACCAAGTTTGATAGTTTTGACAGTAGACTCGATATAGAGTGTCAAGTCCAACCCGACATGATAGGTGACTGGGGCAATGAATCATGAAAAGAACAGAATATATATATAATATTTGAGAGGGCTTTATTCTTTTTATCATCTCCCAACCCCTAACCTCCTATCCTAAATGCATACACATTGATACCAATACTAGATGACTTTATCAATGCCCAGACTACAGGCAAAACCACAAGACAACAAAAACCATAATAGGCACCCAGGCCTGTAAATGCTCATTTTTCAAAAAGTCTGAAAATTTTCAGTCATTTTGTTCAAAACAATTAATATGTATTTCATACTCTGTTTTCAATAGATGCATCAATTGTGTTGAAATCCGCAATACGACCGATGTAAGTCTCAGGCATTAAAAAAATCTTGATAGGTAATCCGGATAAAAACAACTGACATAAACAACTTACTTTATGGTCTATCTAGGACAGGGAAACAGTAATGATAACAAGGCTGTCGAAAAAAAAACAAAATCAAGGTGGCTTCTTTCATAGAGTAAATGCATTATTGGCATTTCAGTTTTTCAGAGGTTTGGGCTGAAATTTGGTCTCTGCTCCGAATAACAAATAAATATAGATAACGAACAGAGAATGGATTTCAGATCCATGACATGTGACCACAGATGAAGAAAGCTGTTTCATGATGCAGGGTGCAATCCTCATCAGTAAAACCCAGTAGCAGAAATTACTCAAATTTGGATTTTCCCAATAGTCTAAAACTTGACTGACATGATCGTGGTGGATTACATTCTATTATTAGGCTTTGGAGTTTCAATGAAAGATAATCATCAAGGGTCTCAATGTTGACAATTGAAAGACTGAAAAAACTGAAATCAGCCTATGGGCTGAAAATTTACAGGATTGTAAACATCAAAATGGTAAAGGAAACCACCACAGTTAAAGATTGAATGGTATGGCATTTGTGTGAATATCAATGAAATCCTCAAGTTAGAGACACATAAAACAACCAAAATATAAAAACGAATGAACCAGCGGACAACAACAAACTAACAAATAAATAAAAGACAGCAGCAAATGACCAGACTACAAATTAGAATGTGGAAAGTCATATCAGAATATACTGTAAGCATGATTTAGTGTCAAAAGGGACAATACTATATCAGTGATAACACATGGAAACCATTCAATGGAGACATTTTCTTACCAGGAAGTTTAGAAGGAGATGAAGGCAAGGAGCTGACGGGTGGGGCGGACACATCTAACAGGTTGCTAGGGACCCAACAAATAGGGTAGGTAAGCATGTAGTATTCCATGATGATGTCACAGGTGGCATGGCGGACAGATGACTGCAGACGTTCACACAGGGATGGGATGTCACATTTACCACAAACCCATATCTTGAATTGGATAAGGGCTGTTGGCCCAGGACCTGGAATAAAACATTGTTTGTTGGATATTGAGGACTAATTGGATGATTGCAAAAGGCGAAATTAGCTTAAAGAAACGATGTGCTGCTAAAGTGTTCTCATTATCATTATCACCCGTCTCTCAATTTCAAAAATCCTTTTAGGCCCAACAAACTGCATAAGTCTTCATCCCAATCTTTAAATATTCATCTTAAGATCAAAGTGCTTTCATTAAGTAGTCATGGATATTACAAGTTTTCAATAAATTTCTGATGTCATATAAAGGGAGTGTCATCAAATTTTGTGCAACTTGGCACAGGTGTCAAAATACTATAAAAAAAAGACACAACAGTGATTCGTGGAAGATTGTCATTATCATCACTGAAAATAGCGGGTTTGACGCAGGACCTGATTGTATTTCACCACTAAATAGCCGGAAATTCCCACCCATGTTTTATCCTTTGCCAGTGATCATTCATACATTTCATTGTCTTTCTTCATTACTGTATCTGGTGTGGTGTTGTGTCAAGTGAGTGAAATTAACTAAAGTTACGAAGGGACTCTGCTGTATCACACATTCTAATGCAGATGTAGAACAAATTTTTAGTTTAGTAAGGAAGAACCAGACAAGTTTCCGGCCAACTCTTTCCACTAAGATTGTGTCAGCTTTGTCAGCTTTAGTGGCCAAAAGATTAACATACAGTCAAGGGCTCTGTTTGCTACAAACAATCTTTTTTTCCCCCTCTTATTTCTAAGACAAAAAGGGCTTATTCTCAGGGCCTTAAGCATTAAAAACCTAATTCTTTTAAAGTTACTCCTTTATTTCAATTTAATTCTTGTGTTTGGATCTATATTGTATTGTTTCATTTATGAATTGTATATTTATTAGTACTTGCACTGTTCTTTATCAATTCTCTGGATTACAAAGTTTTACACATTTTATAATTTATCATTGTAGTACTTTTGGATTGTCTATTCCATTATCTGCAGCCAAGCATGTCCCAGTCAATTACTGTAAGTTGATTTCAATTTTTTGGGTCTCAAATTCCTTTTTTTTTTTAGTTTTCTGATTCCTCTTTGGGGCTATTGGGGGTAGGAGCCTCTGTAACTATTGTCTGTCACAGTTATTTATTTAAAAAAAAAAAAAAAAAAAAAAACCCCAGAAATCAGCCCAATTTTGAATTAAATCAGTACTTGAACCCATCCTCAAAAATTTTTATTTGCAAATATGAAATAAAGTTATTACAAGAAAAGCTTGGTCTTCACATAACACAATACTAAATGTTGTGAACAGTCATCATAATATACATGTAGATAACCGGTAAAGTCACTGAGCTCTGTTGACCACTGCAGAAAAAAGTGTTAAATCAAATAAACCACATATAGGTGCATAAACTTCTCTGCCAGTATTGCTTTAACTCCTCATATATATGAATAACTACGGTTAGCAACTTTAATCTCCATCAAATAAGATAAAAAGTCAGAACTTATTTAAGGACAGGTGGATGTGCCAACTCAGATATGAAGGAAATTACTTTGCAATAAACATCCAATACAGATGGTAACAATCACGTATTACTGTTCTTTCATCACAATCATTATTTTCTTTGTTTAGTTGCCTGAAGATTCAAAATGAATGATCTATTAATGCCCTTAAGTATTATTTTCTCTACCAAACCAAAACAAATAAAGTCATGCATTTCAATTTTATCAAACACACCAGGTCTGGATGAAGGAGAAGGCTCGTGAACGCTCGTGCTGACCAAATTTTCAAACTCTGGTCGCGTGCTGACATTGACCACTGGGGCATTGTAGCGTGCTGGACTGGGGCAACTCAGTAACTTGACCTGTTGACCAATCCCATCGACCAGGTCAAGACTGATACAAGCCAAACCTGATAATAAGTGGTGAATAAAATGAACAAAATTAAATTGTAGGTAAATCATTAAAAGTTACCAAAATTCATTTGGAAAATAAATAAATTTATAAATAAATAAATAAATAAATAAATAAATTTAAAAAAAAGAAATAAATAAATAAACTATACAGATATATAAAGCCCCCTTCTTCCATCTTCCTCTTTTTCTTCTTCTCCTTCTTCTTCATTCCCTGATGGATGCTGAGGATGATTATCATGTCATGTCATTAATGATAAATAATCATGATTAGGTCCAACATTGCAATAGAGATATATGTTAATGCTGGTATAAATTAGCACAGTTGACTTTGCTCTTCGTTTGTTTAGACGAAAACTGTTCACAATTGATAAAAAACTGACTTGATTAATATATAGTCCAATTTAGAAAATTGACTTCTTTCAGATATCTCCAATAATATATGTTCAATATTACAATAAATCACATCATAAGTAACACTGTAAAATCACGATTAAGACTATATAAATATCACAACAATCCAATGCTGAGAACACATAGTCATCTCTTTGTATAATGAGAGCAATATAACGACTCATTTGTATAACTGACTACTACTATCTGACTTAATCTAACTTATTAAATTTCGATAGATCAGAAATGACAGTGGTTACTAGATAATACCTGCCTCTTGGATGACAATGCCACCAGCTGATTTAGTCAGAATATGTTATTGGGTAAAGAAAACGATCAAATAAGTAGTCACACGTTGAGAACTAGTTTCAAGAACCAGTCACACAACTCTTAAGCTGAGAGACCCGGAGATTCTCTGGATAAGATACACAACAACACAAACCACAAACATACTCAAACACACAATCACCCACACACCCAATAGAAAACCAGCACAATCTAAGAGCTTACCTTTACCACTTTCTACAGCTGGTCTGTTGTACAAGAATACTTTGTGAGAGGGGATGGCTTTCCACTCTCCGTCATATTTATCCTTTAAAAAATGTTCACAAAAATTTATTTCAATAAATTCAAAATTAATTTTGAACAAATCAGAGTTAAATCAATCTTTATTTTCATTTTCAAACATACAGAATTATTCTCATCAAAGTGATACTAACCTGCTAGAAGCTGTGGACTTTAAAAAGTAATAATAAACAAAAAATGAATACAACAGCTTCAAAAACAGAATAAAATGTCAAACACGGAATGTTTCAGGCTCAAAAACCTTCTTCAGTCAATGACAACATGAAAACATAAGTTCAGAACTAAATTTTGGAACGTGACAAATATTTCTCTGCCATCGATCTGTTTTTTTAGTAATTTAATTATGTTGTCATTGTTTTTTGTTGTTGATTGAAGAAGGGTTTTGAGTCCAAAACATTCCGTGTTTGGTATCTTGTTTTTCTTTTTTTGAGGCTGTTATATTCATTTTTGTTTAATATGATTATTCTGAGGAAATTTATCAAATAGCTCAAGAAGGAGAGCATAAGCAGAATAATTGAAAACGGTCCTGTGTGGAGTTGAGGTTATTATTTTAAAAACTCCTCTGTCCACTCAGTAGTGAATGAATGGCTGATTTGTTAGATCTTATGAAAAGTAGTTCTCACTAGACTTGAATAAGATATCCAAAGAATAGCTAGTAATTTTTAATGTCCATTTAGCAATAGAAACTGGGATAAACTCTGGATTCAAAAGTCTCACGGCTCTGAAGGACAATCTTCAATCTTCAATGACTTGTATTTGCAAAAGACCCCATGGGCCCATCACTGCAAATGTTCAGTGACACAGTCATAGATTACTTTGACAAGCGTTTCATTCAAAACTGTCCAGTGGCAGGACATTCCAGTCATTTATTGTTTGTGGGGAAAAAGCTGTGTTTTTATGTGATTGTTCTTGTAAATGGTTGTATGTATTGTGATGCATTGTATCTATGTATAGTCTATCTATCTGAGTTGTTTTTTACGTCGTTTTGGATGATGATGGGTGACAATTGTATTAGATATGATACAAAAGCTTTTCTTACACACATCAACAATGTTATAATCACATTACAAGAAAAGTTATTAAAACTGACCTGAAAATGTCCTGCAGGATTACTATTGTCAGCATAATTTGGTTTGTGTAAGAAGAGAAGCAGATTCTGTCTGAGGTAATACATGAGGGCCACCAGGTACATAGAACAGTGGCTGGGGATGGTTAGGCGCAGAGTCTTCATCGGTTCTTGATATCTTTGCTGGATGAACTGGATAAGGTGATCCATTTCAAAATCGTTGTTCAAAAATGAATAAAATCGCTTTAACCCCCCACCCCTGACAAAAAAAAAAAAAGAAACCACAACAACAAAAAAGCAAAAAAATGCACAAACATTCTTCAGCCAACAGGAAAAAAATAAAATGGTAATACTAGACATAAAGTCTGTAGAGATGAGTTGAAAGGTCAAAAAATTGGGAGAAGAAAAACTTGTAGTTTCAACATTACTAATGCAATAGTAGATATTTTAAAAAATATATTCAGTCCCTATAAAGTTGAGCAATGAACACACTTATATTTGATGAATAAAATCAATCTCTGTAGCTAGGAAGTTATTATCAAGTCTTTTTCACCGATAAGTCACAACCAAGGGGGCATTTCTTTCCAAAGTACTTTTAAGATGGGGCTAAATGCCACAGGTCCTTCAGAGTTCTGATTTCCAAGGAAATATCAAAATTTACAATACAAACAAAACTTCAAAACATGCAACAACCTTTTGGAAATTGACAATGAGAAATTCTCTTTGTCCTGAATACGAAAGAATCAAAACAGTTACACGAAAAAAACTTGAAATGAAAACAGAGCAGTCGGTTGACGATAAACACGACGATTTGAGTTGTTTTCAAAAAAAATATTCTGTAAGTTATATTAAAAGTAAAGGGTCTTACATAAATATCCTCTGGCTTTAGTTTGCACTGGGGATTTCTACTGAGTGGGACTACAACAGCATTCAGTAAGGTTTCTTTCATTCGGTTCTGTAGCACTTGAAGAAGTCCTTGAATAAAATCTTTTTCTATTAAAAGACATTAGAATGAGAACAAATATAATTTCAGTTTGTAAATACAACTTAATAAATCGAATCATAAATTTTACTAAAATCTAAATAGTTGACAAATTCCTGCCTGTATACAGAAAATAAATATAGAATCGATATTTTTTTCTTTTCCTTATTTTCACATTAGGACTACTGAATCACAAACCATCAAAAGAAAGAAACAAAACTGTCATTGGAACTTATCTTATATCTTTGGATCTTTTTTGATAGATTGTTTCTAATTTTGTTTAATTGTTTTATCTTCTTTTCCTAAAAGTATATTTGCGAGGGTTGATCAAATATAAATTGCCCTGATTATGAGAGAATGGTCAGACATTGAGAAGACCAGGGAGCAATGTAAACAACCAGTCCCTTGATTGGAACCCCAAAGGGACACGAAAGGGTGGGCATCCAAAACAGATAAAGAGGCATTCATTGTCTGATGAAATGAAGATGGCAGGCCTCACCTGGGGGACTACCAAGAAAAAAGCCAAGGTCAGAAGTAAATGGAGGATGCTCGGGATGTAACATGTTGTTTTATAGAGGGGTTCAAGATAACTGCTTTGTCAAAAGCCAACAGACAAATGCGACCCGCAACATAGATAGAAGCATCCACAGACAAAAGGCTCAATGCTCACAATGTTGAGGTCCACAAGGTGTGAAGAAGATTAAGTCAAGTAAGTCAATATGGGAATGTCCGATTCTCATGAAATTTTGCACAATTACTTTAATTTTTCTACGTAGTCCCTAGCTCCAGTGGTACACTTCTCCCATCTCTCCTTGAAAATCCTTCAAAGTAGAGGGTGTTGGGTTTGGCCTTAAACCTGTCTTCTGAAGCTTTTAACAATTTCTTCTTCAAAATGCTTTCATGTTATATTTTCTTTTAATGTAAGGAACATTAAAAAGTCCGAAGGGGCTAAATCATATGAAGGATGAGGTGAGATCAAACCTGAAATCATCTGCTGCTGCTGTTGACACTCTGGCATGATGAGATGGCATGTTACCCTCATACGCAGAACTCCATTTCGAAGTTTCCATTAATGTTTTGTGGCTGACTCATGCTTCAGCCTATTCAAAGGTTGCGAGAAGCATTCCCCGCTCATTGTTTTGATCTTTGGAAGATAGTCAGATATAATGATGCCTTCCATGTGCAAAAACGGTGGGCATGACCTTTACCACAGAGCCACAGCTTTTTGAGGGGTCAGTTTACAGGTTTTCCATTGCTTTGAATGGCATTTCATCTTAGATCATATTGATAGAGCCATGTTTCATCCACTGTCACCAGTCTGTTTTAAAAAATCCTTTTTCACAAACCCAAGGAAAATTTAACAACAGCGTTTTCTTTCCTATTTCATTTGCTCTAACTTCTTTTAGATAAAGCTGAATTTCTGGTTTGTGTGCTTTGGTGCTAATGTAAACTAAAAAGTGAGCATCAGAACGCTTTCCTAAAACTTTTATGCAAGTTAAACTAAGCTTTCATAGTCAGGGCAATTTATATTTGATCAACCCTAATACAGACTGAAACAAAGAAAAACATCAATAAGTCATAACCTAAATCCTCTTCTATGCAGATGCTATAATCACTTATGGCTTACTTGGTTCTTCCACTCCATACATAGTCAACTCTACAACGTCTTCAATACCAGATGTTTGTCGACTCAAGTTGGATGTCAAAGATACAGTGTCACTGTCTGTTTGGAGGGGAATCTACAAATGGATAAAACATAAAAGGGTATCATTCATGAAGACTATTTATATGATTAAGTGTTTTGCTAACAAATCAAACAATATTTGTTCACGAGCAACACTTCTATCATCCATTCGATTATTTGTCCTTGCTATAATTTTCTTATAAATCTTAAGAATAATCATATCAGGAAGTTGTGATATTACTTTACTTTACTTTGGGCCAAAATGCTAATTCTAACCTAAGAAAGGTGCATAAGGATTTAGCTGTTGAGCTGAATTTAATCTGTTCATGTCTAACAATACTTAGGCTAAATGAAGCGACAAATATTGAAAATAATCATTATGACAAAATATTGAAAGCAATATCTACATATCTAAATAATCACTGCAAAACTTTAAATCAAAATATATATCATGACAAAAAAAAAAAAAATACCTCAGATTTTGAAAGAGAAAGGTAGGTGGAATCAGACAAAGAGGCGTCCAAATCAATATCAGTGTTTTCATGGTTTATTTGAAGCTCCTTTAGTCTGGAAAAGAAGAGAGAAAAAATACTCTACATGAATAATAAAGAAATGATTTGATTGTAAAAGACTAGATCTCTAAAAGCTGATTCAGCGCCTAGAGCCGATGAAATAGGGGTAAGGCTCTATACAAATGCCATTTATTATTTATTATTTTTATTAAAGCAAAATGAGGCTGTGAAAAAGACCTGTTTCATGTCATAGGCGAAAGAAAGACATGGATTATAGTTAATGATGAACTAATGAAACATTAAACAAAAAGTTTTTTGGCTTTCCAATTTTGAATATCAAAATATGGCAAAATTTTGACACAAATTACAACACATGAGTTTTATCATAAAGGGCGGGAAAACTGCACATTAAAAAAAATTTGACATTTAGAAAAGTATATAATCCAAAATCATTTCAATGTGGTTTTAAATCAAGCAATTTATTTTCAACATGTATTATTACTTTTCTTTTTTCTTCTAAAGATGTCATAATGAAATCATGTTGTCACCATTCCATAAATGATACTGATCGTTTGTCAAAGCCTCGAATCATCAGCATCAAGAGAGTAAAATAAGATAATAAAACTTCTCTCACCTGACATAATAGACATTATGGGTGGGAGTTTCCTCCATGACAAACATGTTAAGTCGATTAGCCACAGAGAATTTCTCTAGAACACCCTCGAGTGCCATCAAACCCAGGGTAGGCTCCCTCCGCTGCCTGCATATCTTCAGTCGTGGATGGAGTGGAAATGAATGCCTCCATACAACGGGACAGGCAAACAGACCAGGGCTGAGTTTGAGGTCCAAGCTGGCAAAGAGATAGCCAGGGTTTTGGCTTTCTTCATTGTCATCGTCTTCATACATTCCATAGCCTGAGAAGATTTGTTAAGAGAAATTATACTGCAAAAAATACATATTTTTATACCTTAACCATAAAACAACTAATCTTTAATTTTTTCACATTCAATTTCAACAGTTGTTAAAAATTACTTAATAGTAAAAAAAAAAGCAAAAAAAAAAAAAAAAAAGAAAGAGGCAAAAGGTCATGCAACTCTTAACCTGGTCTTGATATGGATGAGAAAGGGTCATGATAGCTTAGTCTGGAGAGTACATGCTCCAGAAAAGATTTTTTTCTGACCTCCCCCGTCCATCCAGCAGTAATTGTGGGATTGCAAGTTTTGGTGGAATATACTTTGTATAAGACTAGTGTCTTTTCCAAAGGGTTGCAAGCATTTGTTTGTTATTGTCCATTTAATGCTTTAAAAACTGATATAAATTCCAGATCCATGGGTTTTCTGCCTCTGGAAGACTACTTTGAATTATTAAAGAGAATAATGGAAATAAATCAACTGACCAATATCAATCACATTCGTTGTTTAATACAAAGCTGCAAAACTCTTTAGATTAAGGAATTCAAAGGGAATTGACATAATGTAAACTCAGGTGCATCCAATGCCATTTCAATAGCACAACACGATCATCAAAGTGTAACAATATATCAATGGCATTATACCATAAGATATGGTTCTTGTTCTCTGGTTAGGCCAGTTGAAATCCTCATCAGCCTCCGGGACCAGGAGAATATTGCAAATCTTGGTTTTGTACAGATCTCGAAGCAGCAATGTCTAATGGAGAGAAAATAGAGAATAAACGTCCTTTAATTGGTGTCATAACACACATGACAGATAATAAATCTAAACAAAAAAAAGTTTAAAATAAACAAAATCCATATTTAAAAAGGGAACTTACTATGAATACTTTTTAAAAAGTCATACTACCTGATTGACTTTGGTGCACAGTTGTAGTGTATTGTCTTTAATTAGATGGTAAAGCTTCTTTTGCTCCTCACTGGATGGATCCCCTTTATCAATAGGTGTTCTAGAGGACATGAGACAAAAATAAAGAATGCACATGAGCAGATAAGCCCTCAGCATGGAATTTTCGTGTGGCTTAGACGACAGAATGAGGATAAGGTTAATTTAAACGGCAATGTAAGCTGGTGTAGGTGGGTGGGTGGGTGAGGATTAGGGGGAATGAATGAGATACTTGATACATACTATGATAATAATACTGTCATTCATCTTGGATGGGTACAGGGTGGGTAGGTGGGCAAGTATGTGTGTGTGTGTGTGAGTATGTGTGTGTGTGTGTGTGTGTGTGCGTATGTGTATGTGTGAAGGATGGGGGTTGAAAGTGAGGACAATGAGTACAGTGTTGAATTGGAGGGATGGGGCGGGATGGGGGAAAGGAAGGGTGTTAGATAGTAGGTGAGAATTGCATTAGGTATCATTTGTAATATAGCAGCAGCAGCAGCAGCATCAACTTTTTATATACATTGTTTAATTTCTTCTTCAATCTTTATTACTTTTATAATTGCTTGGATTATGTGATATGAGTGTATGTATCGTTTTTCATTATTTTGTGAAATATCATAATAAAATGATACCACTCCTTAAGGTTTCTGCCCAAACTTACAACTATTGTTCACGTTTTTTAATATCATTATATTTATATTGGTTGAAAGATGCGAGAATGGGAGTTTAATTAAAAGTTTGCTACCAGAACAGAATAATCAAGCATGGGGCGTTATAACATTAATCAATTTTCCTCTTTACCTGACGATAACTAATGGGCCATCTTCATATTCTTTGCTCAAATTAACCTATAACGGAAATAAACACCCAACTCACTTGGAGTGAAAGAACAACAAGACACTGTCGTCATGAATTTGCATGAGAAGCCAAAAGTTTGGGAGTTCTGGAGAGTCAATACTGATGTCAGACATCAAGGTCATCTCGTCCATGTCATTGTCACTCACATCACCTTCAAAACCTGGGAGGGTGGATTGTATATTAGTAAAAGACAAATACAAATATAACATGCATATATTAGTCGTTCATGTAGAATATCGTTCAGGGATCCTTGATGTGAAATCAGAAAACAATTTTCATCACTAATGCTGTCATAGAACACATAAAGAAACAGGGAATGTTGGGGGTAAAATGAGTAAAAATATCACAGTAATTTTGTCGTAATGACTTCAGCTCAAGATAATGTTAGAATCTAAGACAAATCTAATCACTGAGCAAAATGAATAAAGTTTCAAACAAAGTGTCATATGGAGACAAATATTTTTTAGTCACATAAATTTATTTGCACTTTCTGATATAGCCTTTTTTCGAAGTTTTTTTTTTTTTTTGTAATTTGGAATAAGATCATTTTTGTTTTGTATTGATGGATATTATTTTCAAGCAGCTTTGGGTCTTATGGTATGACACTCGCTTTTGGCTCAGCGCATATGTGAGTCCTTGGAAAAGGCTCTTTTACTCACATTCTCTCACCGTAATCAGTTATAAAATGAGTACAAGGCCATTAACAGCGTTGTTCTGTCTGAAAAAATGTAACATTGCCTAAAAGGCGTCATGTCTCGTCCTACATGTTGAGTATTGCTGCCCGTCCACAGCCGTGCCAGGGGGCTATGATACCGTCCATCAAGGAGGACAAAAATACCTGGACTGGAGTGAAACGGTTCACTTGGAGGTGTAACCATAAGAAACTACTACTAGTATTGCTGCTGGCTTGGGACCCCTTGTAAATCGCCTCGAGACTTCAAGTGGATATTGCGCTTTATAAAATCTCTCATTTTCCTTTTTTATTTTGCCTGTTGTTGATTTTTTTCTTACTCTATTGCAGCAAGATCTGTCAACAAATCAACAAATATACCTTCTCCATCATCTGTTGTTGTAGAGGCCCTGGATGAGATAATGGAGGGGGAATGTGGGATGACCACACTGCTGATTCTCATGGCATGACTGCTGGGACCTGAAGGCGCTGATCGATGGCGGTGCCTTGAGGCAGACACCCCTGTGCTTGGTGATTTAAACTGGGATCCTTGCAACTCAGCAAAACTACTGGATTTCTTTAAGCTGAAACAACAGAAAGTTATAGTCTAGATACCATTGCTGTTTTATACATTACTTGTATCAATTTCTTATTCAATATATCATTGTAGAACACTACAGAACCATCTTAATTAAGTCAGAAAAGTGAGTGGAGCAGGCACTTATGTTGATAATAACAAGAAATGAAGTGAGTAGGAAAGTGCCAGAAGACAAGAGAGAGTAAAAACTTTGTGGCGGGGGTCGTGGATAGCTCATACGGTAGAGTCATTATCTCCCCGGCCAGGCAAAGTTGTCTTACCAGTAAGGTCGCGGGTTCGCGCCACCATCGCTGCCGCCAAGTTTTTATTCTCTGTGTCTTCCGGCACTTTCCTACTCTCTTCATTTCTTGGCATCTTAATTAAGATAATGTTAAATAACATCATGGGAGTGTTACATAAAATAATTCATATCAAGGAATCAATTCTTAAATTAACTAAAAACAAATTGACTAAAAGTTTTCTCCACTAACTCTCTGATGGGAAGAAAACACATAAGCTTTGAATAAAGTCTTCTAGTGTATTATACTGCATAGCCATGATTAAGCGAGAGTCTCATAAATCAAGAATTAGCGATAACCTAAATTGTAATCTATTCCAAAATCGTTCCAGTAAGATCTCAATCAGAAATTGCTCCATGATGAATTATTGAAGATAGTAAGTAGTGTATGGGATGCAAATAACAAACCACACAGAATAAACTTGTATGTAGTTATATGGTCCGTCTTGTATGTCATCTCTTTTAATTCCATCTTGCATTAATTTGGTTCATGAAAGACTTGAGCTGAGATATTTTTCTATCTTCTGTTGCTCTCTGACAAATTATCTTTTCCCCATGATAGATTTTGATGACTCCTAACATCTTAAACTAAAATTTCAAAGAAAGTTTTTAAATTTATTGATATATGAATTGTTTTCTGTCCAAAATAAGGAAAAATGCATTTTGTCAGAAAATGGAATCAACATTTTGGTTGTCGTCACATTCCATCTTTATATAAGCATTTATTACAACTTTAACTTTCCGATAATTGTTGCATTGCTCTCCACTTCTATTGACCCAGCCATACCAATTCAAAGACCTAACCAAGATATTTGACCTACCTATTATCTCCAGATTTATCAGGCAGAAGAGCTGGAGAATCAGGCCTTGTTTCAAAAACTTGTACACTTTCAGACACCAGGTCATCATCCTTCATGTCTTTGCTACCGCAAGTCAGAAAAGGATCATCATATCTCGCAGAATCTATTGATTTTTCATCCGAGCACCTTCTCAGAGAAATTTGTGAGCTGCCAAGGTCAATGCCATCCCCATCAATTCTGGACTGTGTCAGTGACCTTGAGGTCAAAGGTAAAGTTTGATCATCACCACTAGGCTGTTCTGACAAGACACATGGCAAGCTCAAACTTCTTTCTTCACGCTCAATAATCTCATGTTCTTTGTCAGAATGACGACTATTGTCAATGTGACTGTCTTGGCTTTCAGATGGGCGACGGATCCGCTGATATCTGATGTATGGCAAGTGCCGGGTAGGAACCTTGTTAAGTATTACAAAATAGAAATCGCCTTCTCTAGTGAGACGGTATTCTCCCAGGCTCTGTCGTTCAAATTCCTAAGAAAGCAAACAAAATACCTACATTATCTGTATTATTATCATTATTATTATTATTATTATTATTGATATAATTATTAGTATTATTATTATTATCATCATCGTCATTATCACATATATAATGAAATTAAATGATTGTACTTGATTTGGTTTCTTAGAAATTTAATTAAACTTGCAGCTTTCAAAAACAAAGACAAATGGTTCTCCACACTCAAACACACATGCACACACACATATACACACGTACACACAAACACACAGAGAGAAAGAGAGAGAGAGAGAGAGAGAGAGAGAGAGAGAGAGAGAGAGAGAGAGAGAGAGAGACAGAGAGATATTTAATATTCATCTGTCCCGGTAACCCTCTTTGTCATGACAAGAAAAATTAAGTAATAAAAAAGACAACGGGGATAGGTTCAAGGAAAGGGCAGAAGTAGTTGATCCAAGAAACCCGGTTAAGGTTACCCAAAGTATCAGGTGTCAACACAGGAAACCCACTGGCAGGGAGAAACATATGTTTTTCAATGTTCTTATAAATATGATGATGTCATGATTTACAGAAAAACAAAACAAAACAAACTCTCAACAAGGAAAAAACAAATATGTATGTGTTACCTATCACTTCATAAATGTTATGCCAGCATTATTTAAATGTTAAAATCGAAGTTGCAGGAACAATAAAAAAAGAAATAAATAAAATGTGAGTCTTTGGTTGAATTTATTTGCATAATTGTTTAAACTTTAATATAGACGATACATCGGATCATCTTAATTTTTATTTATCTATTTTTTTGGCCCCTGGTAAATCCCAACATGGGAGCCCTGATAGCTCAGTTGGTAGAGCACTCACTTCACTCGCAAATGGACCGAGATCGATCCCGGGTGGAGTAGAGATTTTTTCTGACCCCCCCCTGTCCACCCAGCAGTGAATGGGTAGCTGAGTCTGTTAGATTGGGTGGAAAGTACTTTGCGATAGACTAGCACCCTATCCAAAGGATAGCAAGCAATTGCTGATGTCCGTTTCACGCTGTAGAAACTGGAATAAACTCCGGCTCCATGGGCGGAATGGCTTTGAAGGACTACTAAAAAATCCCAGCATAATACCAGATTGAAGAAATGGGTCACAGTTACATCCAACCACCCACCTCCCCTACACCTGTGTCATTATGAGGCAAGAACAGAAATCAATCTAGATAACAGGTATAATTCCCATAGAACAACAAATATGTTATTATGGAGAATAGGAGGACACTTTACAAATAATTCTAATTATCAATTTAAAAAAAAAATGTTTTAAAGGACACATATAATCTAACTTTCATATCCTTGCACCTCTATAAACATCTTGTGGCTCTGTTCAGGGCCATGAACAAACTGCAGCTTTACACATTCACTGAGACAGGTCTGAGGCAAGACATCACATGGAAAATGGTTGGGAGTTTTAATGTGGTCAGCAACAAAAGCCAGAGTGTCGGCACTGATAGGAAACATCTTGCGTAAAGATGATATGATCTCTTCTTGTAGAAGCCATTCAATCTGGAAAAGAAATATTTGTTGATGACAAATAAAACAAGAATAAAGACAAAAACAAAAACAAAAATTATCTTTTTTAATCAACGAAAAACAAAAAAAACAAAAAAAAAATAAACCCCAATTTGCCCCTGAAACAAATTTTATGATTTAATCCTTTAACCCTCACTTCCGATTAAAAAAACAAAACATTAACAGGAATAAAGGCAAAAATAAACAAACAAGTTCTTTTTTTTTTCAATCAACCCCCCCAAAAAAAAAATTAAATAAATACACCCATATGCGCCAATTGTTATGCTTTAATCCTTTAACCCTAACTTCCGTTTGAAGACATTTTGTTAAAAAACTTACCCCTTCCTTCAGCTCTTGGATTGCAGCATTTTGCTCTTTTGAAAGGTGGCCTACTGGATATCCATGTTGGTGCATGGGAACACTAACATGTAAAATATAAATAAATTAATAAATAAAACAACAACAACAAAAAAACAAAATTAGAATAATTTCATTTCTTCATTTATTGGAGGTAAACAATGATTTAGTTCAGCATAAGAGTTTTTTTAAATGATGCTAAATCCATATGGTCTGGACAGCATGATAATTATATCAGTTGTGATTAATCAACTAGTATCAAGTCAGATTAAGACTATTGGAGAAAATAAACATATGGATATCAATCAAATGTACACAAAAAAACCCCCCAAAAAACACCCAAAAAACACCTGTTCACAGTGGACGTTTCCTCTATATCTTCTTCCACACCACTCTGCTGACTTGCAACTGATAGGCATCGAGACAACAGTCGTTTTCTTGGGGACGACAATTGTTCATAATCCTCTCCAACAAGGGTCAAACAGGTGATGTCAAGGGTCATTTTGAAATCACTGAAGTCGATGAACTCTAGCTGCTCTGTTAGCTCTCTGACTATCTCCCCTGAAGATTTCAAAGTTCAATAAATTGAACAAAATAATTTACAGATAATCACTCATCCATAACAAAAAATATACGTTACGGACTGGCTACCTTTTCAACCACGAGGCTAAGGAATATTCCTTGGCGGATCTGGGATATGAATGACTATGTGAGAATGATGATACATACTGGTAATGATGCAGATTGATGACAGTGATGATGATGATGATGATGATGATGATGATGATGATGATGATGATGATGATGATGATTTTTGTGGAATAAAGAAAACAATAAATTAGGGAAATCAGGAATGGAAAAAAATATCAGGATTCTCCAAGATAAATTGAAGAGTTATAGGTTTGAAGATATATATTGCAGTAAGGAGAAAAACAACTACAATCTTACAATTCAAGTACAACAATGTATAAGAAAATATTTCATTAATCAAAATGATCATCGGTCCCTCAGGCAAATTTATTGTGTAGTTGAATGAAAAGCAAAAGAGAGAAAAAAAATAATTATCGCAAACCAAGTCTTTACATATTGCAGCAAAATTCTTACCAAAACAAAGAGGCACAGTTCTGACTGTCACATGTTGAGAATTAGACCTCTGTCTCACAGTACATGTAAAATGCACAAATAGAGGCACAGGGCCTTTGTCAACATCAATACCATTGGTGGATGAGCTGCCGTCGAAGGAGGAGTCAAGGGAGCTATTGTCAGGGTTAGAGGCCATGGATGTGTTGCCTACCTCATCCCCTGGAACTGATGTTGTCATTATGATGTCTTCATCCTCATCTCCTCCAGTTTCAACAGCTGAAATATTTTTTTTAAACAAAAAACTTGTCATTGAGAGCCATAGGCTTGGGCCCACTGTGCCGAAGTTTATTACAGTTTCAATAGCATTAAGCAAACTGTAATCATTTTTTTGATAGGATGCTAGTCTATTGTAAATTACTTTTCCACCAAATCTAACAGATCAAGCTGGCCAATTACTGTTCGGTGGACAACAGGGGTGGGTGGTTGGGTCAGATAAAATCTCGACAGCATCCAAGGAACAAGTCCCTTTCCTGTGCAGTGAGTGCTCTATCAACTGCTATCCAGACCTCCCTGAGATGATTAAAATGACTGAAATTGATATCGCTTCGCAGAGACAAAGCTAGTTAAAAGTTTATTATGAGACAAGGAGACAAAATGATAAAAGGGAGAGCTTAGTGTTTGTCACTCTGAAGAAGTAATTAAAAGTTGAAAAAGGGCTGGCTGAAGAGATAAAAGAGCCCAATACCAACCTATTACATACATTCAAAGCACTAACAATTACAAAAAAATGATTTGACCTTCCCTACCCCAACATAAATGTTTCCTGCATGCATTAAAACCCAGGTAAACTCAATGGACTACCCACTAAATGATATAAAGTACACTGAATTTACAAATTCATTTGATTTTTAGTTTGTTTTTTTAAAGGGATTTCCTTTAGAACCAAATATCCTGCGAATAGTGGAAAAGCTGGTAAAAGCATGACATTTTGCACAATGAAACTTCTTGTAATAAAGAATGATTTTTTATATAGAACCACTCTGAGAGAATTTCTAATTAAACACAAGGGCACCCCCAAAAAATTGAAAAGTCGTGGTATAAATTAAAACAGGCAATAAAAGTAAGGAGAATGCTAGATTGATTCCATTACTGAGCGTTAAATCTTTTTTAATCAGATGACTTCACTTTTTTGTCACTCATCACTTCTTTATCAGTGATTTTTGTTCAAGCTTAAGGAATTATTCCATTTTTATGAAAAATTAATTAAATTTGGCATTATAAGTGCAGAAGTGAAAATATCTTCCATTTAAATGGCATTCTTTTGATGTTATAGACATGGGTTCATCAAACCTAGTTTTATAGATAATAACAAGCATGGACGGCTAGATTTATATTTAGAGACAGCCACAGAAAGACACATTTTCACTAAAGCACATTTTATTCCACTTTATCTCCGATAGATTATATTAATAATGTAAAATAAAAAGACACCATGATTCTTTACCTCATATATTAATATCGTATTGTAGATTTGAGCTCATATTTAAATCATATTCCTCCTCTATTGCATAAAACAGACAAAATTTAATTCATCATCATTATTGTCATTAATTATTAACGTAATTTCTGCTTAGTATATCCATGAAATATAAACTACAGCATTTCATGTGTAAGTCTGTGTCATTTATTCTGTAAAACTGGCCATCTGGCAATCCATTGCCAAGCAGGATATCACTTTCACTATTGTTCAACCCCCCCCCCCCCCCCCCCCCACACACACACACACAGCCAAGGACTCCGACAAGGGCCAGAACAAAACCAAGTAATCCCATTCCAAGACTAAGGCAGAAAGCAACTCAGAAAACTGATATAGGGGGGTAGAAAACACAGCAAACGACCTCCTGCCAACCATGGGAGGTCACAAAACTCCACCTAGGAAAACTGAATTGAACCATCATTTGTAAATGATACAAAATATACTATATTTACAAATTCATTTCGCCAATCATCATAGTTATTGATCATATCATTCAACACAAGATTGAGTATTACATTGTTATGGTGAAAAACTTTAAATACAAAAATTATATCAAACCTATAAATCATTTCTTCAATTTTTTCCTTGAAAAAAAGCAATTCTACACTATTTTTGACAAGCAGAGCATGATTTTGAAGAGGTGTGAAAAGTTGATTGTAAATTCCAACTTAATGAAATGACAAATCACTTACCTTGATCTTCTGTGCTAAACTCTTCAAGTTTATCACTTACATCAATATCCTGCAAAACAGGAATGCAAAGTTAGTCTTATTTAGCAAAAACCAAATTTGAAAAAGAAAATATCATAATCCACTACTTTACAAAAAGAGCCAACAGATGAAATCAAAATTGATCTTAAAATGGAAGAACTTATAAGAAAGTAGTCATAAGAAGGTAAGCAATCCAAGAATTGATATGACAATAACTTGATAACCTAAAGGCTGGAAACCGTGTCTATTGTTAAGTTATATCTGCAAAAACTAAACTAGGTCCATCTGCTGCTTAGTGGACACAAGGGACTTAAAACCATTCGACATATCACAGACTGAAACCTAGTTTAAATCATAATAAAAGGTTACAACATGTCAAAAATATAAACTTGGAAAAGTTTAGAAATAGTTTGGAGAAATGGATACCATTAGGTAAATCAATCCATAATTGGTAAGCCTACCCCAGTAGAGATCTGCACATTGGGACGATAAAAAAAGAACTCTGGCAAAGACTGGATGGCCCTGAAGTTCTTGCTGATGACGTTTTCAAATCTGGACTGGACATTATCACTGACACTGCTTTGTTCTTTGACATTACGACACTGATGGGGTCTCATGGTATCGCCATCCTCTGTGGCCAGGTCTACGGCTAATGGTGGGAGCTGGAGTATTTCTGGTGTGTTGGCATGCTCTTCATCTCTGTGATAACATTATTTTTTTTTACTGATAATCAATACAATAATAATGATGATATTGACAATGATACTAATACTAATAATAATAATAATAATAATAATAATAATAATAATAATAATAATAATAATAATAATAATAATAATAACAATAATAATAATAAAAATAATAATAATAATAATGATGATGATGATGATGATGATGATAATAATAATAATAATAGTAATAATAATAATAATTGATATGATAATGATAATGATGATAATTTTAAAAATAATAATAATAATAATAATAATAATAATAATAATAATAATAATAATAATAATAATAATAATAATAATAATAATAATAAGGGTTGATGAAGATGATGATGAGATGATGATGATGATTGATGATGATGATGATGATGATATGATGATGATGATGATGATGATGATGATGATGATGATGATGATGATGATGATGATGATGATGATGATGATGATGATAATAATAATAATAATAATAATAATAATAATAATCATAATATTATTATTAACTTCCTACCTTCCGCAATCCACATCATCATCAAAGCGAATACTTTGCTGACGATGAAACACTATTCCACCATCATCATCTTCACTTTTATTAATTCGACTTTTGCTTTCCTCTGCAACCTTGACCTTGACCTTGGCCTTATGCACCAAATGCTGGAGGTGAGAACAGGTGACAGTCAGGTATGACGTCAAATCCATCTCCAACAGATGAGACTCCTCACAAATGTTGTTAATGGCAGCATCAACGTCCTGGGCTGACATGAAGTGATCGTTTTGAAGGCTTTGGAACACGCCTGCAGAAAGGGAACAAAATTATAACTTTGAGGAATTGATGCCTATAATGCCTCTTCAGGTAAAAAAAGGTTTTAATTTTCAACATATTCCAGGTTATTGAAGAAATAGTGGCCCCTTTATTTTCAAGTCTTTGTATAGTGTTAATCAGTTATCACAATATTACCATAAATCAGAGTAAATAAAGAACAACAGGACTAGAAAAAATTTAAATCTGATCATTGCGAGGAACACAACTTACTTATTATAACTTGATAATTTTGTCCCTTTAAAATCAAAACATAAGATTTTAAAAAATCCCTCTCAGAGATGCAAACATTGATATGGATTTAAGTGATCAATGTCTCACTTGTCACGTAAAAAGTAATTAACAACAATGAAGATAACAGCTTAAAAAAAAAGAACAAAATAAACACTGAATATTATGGACTCAAAACCCTTCTTCAACCAACAACAACAACAACAAAATGAAAACATAAATACATGAGTATAAAACCAGATCAATGGCAGAGAAATGGTTGGCTTCTGCCTTCAACCTCGATTTGTAGTCATGTATTTATTTTTTCATTGTTTTTTGTTGTTGGTTGAAAAAGGGTTTTGAGCCTGTAACATTCCATGTTTGGTGTTTTATTTGTTCTTTTCTGGAGTTGATATATTTATTTTTGTTTATCACTTTTTACAGTCCACAGCTTCAAGCAGCTTAGTATCACCTGTGACATAAGAGCTTAGGAACAGTTCTGACAGATGCTGCCCATGTTCCTTGAATGACTCAAGCCTAAAGGAAAAGCTGTCAGTTGATCTCCTGTTGGTAGAATGTCTTCCTATTCTCTCAGGGTCCTCTGTGCTTAATCGACTTGGTTGCATGAATGGTCTTGAACTGTGATTTGTGGCAGACTCAGGTTTGAAAGACAAGTCTTCAAAAATGTCCTCAGGGAGACTGAATGTCCATCTTTATGAAATAAAAAAAGTGAAACATAACGAAATGATATCTAAAAAATCTAAGGCATTTGATTATTCAAGCACATTTTATCAAGAAATTTTATAGAGACAACAGAATCTGCTTCATGCAACATTTGGATTATTGAGAGTCACTTTATGCTTAGATTCGCAATGCCAAGTATTGCATTTTTAGTCGTAAGTTAAATAATGCATTACAGCAAGCTATAGTCAGTTTAGTGCCATGGAGAAGTAAGTGAATGGATTTAGGTAAAAAGATGAACAGAATAAATGATGAATGTATACAAATTATGTCTACTGATTTGAATCTTAATGCATTCTTCTGACCATGTTATGTTCTTGATTTATACTATTAAAGTAATAATATTAGTTGAAATCATGAATAACAATGTTTTGCAAATAACCTATCAGTGAGGGAGTTGGTGAGGTTCTTCAGTTGACAACTGTACATGTAGACAGGAATGACAAGAGCTCCCTTGACTTTTGGTTTGACTGCTTGCGTGTGAGTTATCATCCATTTCTCAACCTGAAGAAGCAAGTATGAATCAGTTGTGTTATTCGTGCGAAATATAATTTGTTTTCACAAGAAAGCAGTTACCATAGCTACGTAAAGCAAATTCAACCTATTTTTGGGTTCTTTTCTGTGTATTTTATAGCTTTTGTGGCATGATGGATTCAACAAGAGCTCTTTTTTTCTTGGTAAGTGTGCCAACATCTGGTATGGGAGCTGACCAGTGGCCAGGAATCGTGTCCATCTCTCCCATTCTATCTGTCTGAAAGCGTGTCATTTAGAAATTTGCAAACAGCCTGTCTCCAAGGTGGAGGAGCACTATCTCATTGATAAATCATCCATGGCTGATATTCATGAAGATGTGATGCAGCATAAAATTCTAACGTATCTAAATAGACATTTACAGTAACCATTTGCACATTATTGAAAGATTGGCCTATAACTCTTTTGTGCATCTACCAATACCAAACATTCACGTTGTGTCTCAGAAAATTTGAATACCCTTTTCTTTGTTTTTAAAAAATTCATTTTTATGTCGTGTAATGGTCTGCCAAACTGGGCTATGAAATTTTAACTACTGATGGCTATTTCGTTTCATGCAATCACACGACACAAAGAGAATTTTGACGCACTGTTGTGATTCCAAAATGGAAGGAGAGAAAAATGAGATCTTTTAACTTTGTGTTTATTTTGCTAACTTTAGTGATCTAATGAAGGTCGATGAGTTGTAGGATTAAAAAATCAGGGAAAGACTTTATGGACACCCTGTATTTAAGGGAAAAGTGTCAAATAAGATATTTACTTTTTTTTTTTTCATTTGCCAAACTCACCTTCTCATTGCTGGTCTCAGTGGGTGACAAGAATGAATTCCCGTCTTTTCCCACAGCTGCAATGTTAGACTGGTCTGTTATGGAGAGAGACAGTTCTTGGGGTCTGCTGGCTTTGTCTGTGTTGGTGGAGGTGGGCACTGACTTGTCCAGACCTGGGAATGCATTTAGTAAATAATTTTTTGGTGTAAAAAGTGCAAAATCATGACTGTCTTCATCACAAATGAAAAAGATACATTTCTTCAACATTTTGCAAAGAAGAAAATATATCAATGAAGATTTTTTTCAATGAAAACAATAAACATGATATCCATTATCGTTATAAAAAGGTCCACCTCGAGTGGTAGTGCATTCAACTTATCATTAAACAGTCTGGTTTCAAGCTAAGTGGTGTTGGTTAATATTCTGATATCTCTACCCACGATAGATTAATGTCCCATCTAAAAGGCAGCAAGCAATCATCTAATGCTAAAGAAACTTTGATAAATTTCGGTTTCATTCGCTTTATAGCTTTGAAGAACAGCCATCTTTGCATAGCATGTTGAGGTGATATCTCATGTTGTCATGCTGCTCACCTGGACTATCAGGTTTACCCTCTCGTATAAGACTTGTTTCAGGATTAATGGCAGTGTCATCTGTTGGCAGCTGAAATAGAGGATGAAATATTCTATTTACGTTTTTAATAGAAATCATAACAACAAAGAATATATACTATACCTAAATCAATAATGTGTTCTTATTTACTAAATAATTTGTAAATGTTATTTGTAATATCTTCTTAGTAGAAATGTCATTGTGAGGTGAAAAGTGTCAATCTGTCCTTTATCTTCAACAAAGACTTGCCTTTAAACAATCAACGTTTTTTGTTGTTGTTTTTTTTTCAAATCTCATTCTAGTACCTGCTTTTTCTAATATACATTTGAAGATGTTACTATATACACTTTGACTGCAACTACAGGGGGATTCTAAAAGAATACGCCAAAATAATTAGGCAGTGTGGGAAGAACAATCCAAATGGCGACTCCTCAGCAGAAGGCATTTTGTGTGCTTGAGTTTGCTAAAACAAACACCATTGTGATGGTGCAACATGCCTTCAGAGCAGAATGTGGCATTGATTGTGTGTGACTTTTTCTTGTGAGGGTATGTTAGAGACCAAGTTTACATTCCGTCACTTCCACTTCCGATATCTTGAAAGATAGAATAACAGCTGCAATCAACACAGTGGAATATGACATGCTGCCGCATGTTTGGGATGAATTCTCATATTGGCTTGATGTCCGCACTGCCAGTGGTGGCCACACTGAGCATTTAAAAAACATGAAATAAAAACGTGAAAGTATGTACTACACATGTGCCAAAGCTAGTGTTTTCTATTGTTCTTCTATTTTAAAATATTGTGTGACAGTTTTGTCGTATTCTTTTTGAATCACCCTGTATTATGAATTTTTTCATGTGTCCTTCTTGTTCCTTTTAAACGTTTATAACCTCTCATTAAGTGTAAAGTGCATATAATAATATATGTTCCATTTCTATGCCGATACTTATCAGTTTCATGCTGATCTGTTAAGTCTTCAGCATTTTTTTAGTGTTCAATGTTTAATCGTATCTTTGCATGGATAGGTATAATTTTTTTAGTGATTATTTATTTAAGCCATACAAAATTCGATTTCTTTATAAAGATATGAAGTGAGTTTGTATTATTTGATACCCACAAATCTTGGGGTTGTATACCCAAAATGAGGTCACAAAGCAATTCTTTTTAAAACTTATTTTATTAACAATATTTTCCTATTCTTTCCTAATGGATAAAGCAGATTGAAATGAGGTTATATCATAAAAAGTAAATTTGAATAAGTCCAATCTCTTCGACACTTATCTGCTGCACATTGACAAAATTTCTGTTTTTTTATTTTGCAGAAAACATTCATTCATATATTGATAGGTCAAGATGATCCCAACACTCAACAAGTCTCATTGTCTCTCAAATTGTTTGAGGTGTCAGGATTAAGACATTTTGACAACTTGGGGACCATCTATCTATTGATATATGAAGTTTAGGTTTTTAAGTCAAAATGAGAAAAAGTGTGTTTTTTGTTTGTTTGTTTGTTTGTTGCTTTAGGTCTCTTCCAACACAATTGAGGTTATATGAGAGACCGCTGAAACAAAAAAAAAAAGCAATCTAACAAAAATAGTACAAATGTCAATCAAAATCATAACCTAAAGATATCATAAGCTAAATTATAAATAACCAAGAACAAACAGGCAGAAGATTTACAGGAAAAAAATATCCCCTGTCAAAAATACAATCACAAACCAAAGAAGCAGGATAGGCTAGTAAAGAGAAGAAGAAACGACATCACTATCGGATCGTACACCCATGAGAACATCATAGGTATATGATTCAAGGGTGATGCTCCCATCCAACCACCCGCAAGTGTGTTTTTAAAAGATGTCAGAATGAAGCAGAAATGTAAATGAGTGTCTCATCTGACTCCCCAAAAAGTTGCTCGAGGCATTTAAAATAAAAACCAATTTCTACAGAGAAGCTGCCCAGGTTTATGGTATAAGGGAATATTTTCTAGGTCAAATTGTTTAAAATCATTGGTCATTTGAAAAGTTTTACTTTGAATAGGTGGTCGCCTGCTCTGAACAGTAGAAATCAACATGTCTTTCCAATTTATACCTCAAAATTTGAGATTATCTCTTGAGCTTGAGATTTTATATGTTGCAAAGGGTCCCTGACCAACAGCAACACTTAACAAGTAGAACAAGACATGATGCCTGTTAGGCAATATTACAATTTTTTCTGACAAAGACAACACTTTTAACAGCCAGGTACTCATTTTACACCTGAGTACAGTGAGAAAATGTGAGTAAAGAGCTTTTTCCAAGGACTCAATTATGCGCTGAGCAAGACTCGAACCCAAAACCATCTGATCCGAAAGCGAGTGTCACACCACAAGACCACATAGCGGCATCTCCATCTTGATTAGCTATATGGAGTAAAAGAAGTGTTAATTACTTATTACTAATTACTGTTCCAAAAATGGTAATTAATTTTTGACTTACTGTGTTATCTGGACTAAGACCCGCACCACTTTTTAAGTCTCCACTCGCTCCAACCTTTACAGGGTTCAGAAGAAGAAAATCTTCAAAACTTGATGGTACAAAAGTAAGCAGCATGTGATCAGGCTTTTCAAGCTTCAGGTAACATTTCCACAATGGGCAGTGAGAAGAGTCCGACTTCCTGGAGTGTTTGGTGTTGTCACTACTACTTCTGCTACGTCCAGAATGACGACAATCATACTGATGATGATGGCTGCTGCGAAGACTTTCATCGGCTTGTGCTGTGGCATAGGTGCTAGTGGATGATGAACCTTTGGTGTCCGGGCTTTTGTTGGTGGGTTTGGTGGTGGGGCAGGAGCAGCTGTCATACTTTCCTGCTGTGTATTTGAAAAAAGGCGAGTCAGAGTCCAAAGAAGTAGAAAAATGGTAGTCTCTGTCACAGCATGAGTCAGGGTGGTAAGCAAATGGCATAGGGTTGGAGTTGTGATCCCTTCTACGCTGAAACATGTGGTGCACGAATCTTAGAAGACAAAAAATGTTTAAATATTCATCATCATATCATAACAATTAAAAAAAAAAAGTTTAATAGTTATAAAATGTATGCCAACATTATGAAGGATGGGATGGCGGCTGCAGAGATGTTGCTATAAGGAGTATCTAAGACAGAGAATGTGAAAAATGATAGAGTATTGGATTGTAAAGAGCTTTTTGCACTTTTGGCCTAGAAACTTGGAATTCACTTCCTGAATCACTTAAATCCTCTACTAGGCTTAACATCTTTCAGAAAAATCTGAAAACATACCTTTCTAATGAATATCTCATATATTAGTCATTATTCAAAAAAATGATATACATTAAACTTAATTTTACTGAGTTGTGTTAAAATATAGAAATGTGTGTAAAGTGCATATTATGTCCACTGTAGATCAATGTATATTAAATGTAGTTCCAAAGGTTGTAACCTTTAAGCGCTTTGATGCCTCGGTATACAGTGCTATACAAGTCTCAATATTATTTTTATTATTAAAGGCATAAAAGATGCACTCTTCTTATAGCCTTCTCTTCTTTAAAATTTTTAAGTGGGTGTTGAGGAGAAATCTGAGAACTTAAAAAATTTTTTGAATATAGAGTCATTTACCAATTCACAGTGTTTTACAGTCATACACAGCCTGACTGAAATACTAAATTATAGCAAAAGTGATTTAAAATATTGGCATTTTTTAAAACAATGTATGACAACAATGCAAACGGCTATAGTTTATTATAAATAAGATATTACCTGTGGCAATCATCAGAAGAAAGCAATATTTCATTGTCATGAGTCTCTTTGAGTTTGTCGTAGAAAAGGCTGAACAAGACTTCATTGGGTTCCATTGCCACATCATGATGAACTTCTTCACTTTCTGGAATGCAAAATGAATAATGATATTATACATTATACATCTTCATCAACTTCAACAATGTCAAAAAGGCTAAAAAATACGGTCTCTATCTGTAAAATGAGAAAGTGTGCATTCCAATTACAACTAAGTCCAGTACCACATGCATCCAATGCGATGAGAAGACGACTAGAGTGCATAATTGTGGTCAAGTCAATCAAGCATGTTTATCGATGGAAGTATTGTAAACTCGTTATTGCTTTATATTTTTTCTTTTCTCCAAAATTTATTAACAAAATGTAAAAACCTTTACCAATTTTAACATTGGGCTGAAAGCATAAATTTTAAAGATTCCTATAACAATATTAATAATTAGATATATGAAAAAAAAAGCCTCAAAAAGTAAACTACAAACCATTTCCTATAACAAAGGATGAAAACAGAAGTTCTCCTTGCTGACTGCGAGGCAGTATGGACATGAGGTCGAAAGGAAAAGAAATAAAGTTGACAGTGGGCTCTGATCTGATGCTTTCTTCCTTTTTAGGTATGAACCTGTTATGGCCTGGAGTGGAGGGAGGGCTGTAGAAAGACAGAGTAGACGTACTCCTTTTTAGGAAGACAGAATAATGAGAGCTCAGTTCTCTGATGAATACTATCAATAAATAATCAGATCTGTTTAGCTCTTATCATTGGGAATTTATATCTTTTAGTTTAATATCAATAAATGACTTTATTTTCATAAAATATCAAGAATTGTAACGCATGATATTTTCAACTATAATTTTAAAAACATCAACTCTGAAAAACTAGGTTATAATTAAGATATCTCAGGTTTAGCAACAGATCTGGCTATTTATCTAAAGTTCTCACACACCCACACCTACAAATGCGCGCGCGCACACACACACACACAGTTTGTGTGTGTTCGTGTGTATGTGTCATGGGCGAGCTTCTTCAACAGCTTGTCTCACTCCTAAATAATATGTCACAAAGAACATTTTGCTGGTATGCATATCATTAATTTTTTATTTTTTTAAAGGGGGGGGGGGGGGAAAGAACAAAAGCTGTTATGGCCTAATGAGCAAACTTTCAATCTAAAGCCTTTAAAATAATAAATATGAGTGAGGAATGTGTAGTTGCGGTAACTAAGACCATCTTCGTTTGCTTTGATTGTTTGAAATGATTGAAAAAATGAATTAATGAATCAATGGATGAATGAATCAATTTTATCAATCAGGGATGCTGTCTAACAACACATCTTTTTTGTTTGACTTAGGACCTTTCAGGTCCACACACAGTCTATGGGGATCTGGCCAGATCTTTCTCTACTTAGCTGTGATGAAATACCATTGTCTTTGGTCATGAGCAGCAGCCTACTAGACATATTTGGAACTACTCAAGTCTAATGTTCTCATTACCATATAAAATAAACAGCCTTCACTTTATTATCTACTGTTTATCATTTAGCAAAGTATTGTCTGAAGCTGAATTTAAGCCCCCACACTCTTGGTTGTATATGAGGCTGTGAGTGTCTGGAGGGGAGGGTAAATTAAATTAAAACAAATAACTAAATTAAGACGACACAAAAACGTTTGTGTATAAAAATGATTGATACATGATTTTAGAACCCTTGTTTCATATTTGTTTCGAAAATGGAACCAATTACTATATTCGTGTGCCCTTTCCACCATAACAGCTTCTTCTCACTTCGAAGAATTAGTGTAGAACACTTTGTAGTAGCCCATTTCAGATGAAGGCTCCCTTTAATCTTTTACAGGTCCTTTAAAAACTTACCTTTTAGTTGGACAACCAGGAATCTGATTTTCAATATCTTAATTTTTTTTTACAGTGTACACATCTTTAAAATGTAGCTATATCGACATGAGTCTTCTAGCAAAGCAGAATGTGGGTTTCATAGTAATATAGACTCTGGCGGTAATTTCTCTTTTTCTTTTTTCTTTGACAAATATCTCAATTTTCAATTGTCGTTCAGGATCAGTTCTCAACATTGTTTTGTTTTGTCTTGTTTTTTTATGGCTTTTAATGCGTAAACGACCCTTTACCCAATCATTCTATGAAGCAAAGGAAATGTAAGACAAAAGGGGACTACTTCAACAATCAGGGTCCAAGTGAGACCAGCCATATGGTAAGGACAAATGATTTAGAAGGGTGAATGACAGAGAAAGGCTATGGACCGATGAAGACTCCATCGGCTCAGGGGGATCCGAAGTATCCCCACCCCATCGGGATTTTTATGAAGCTCTTTGTTAACAGCATCAAAATAAGGCAATCTGACAAATCACTCCAAAATGACTCAATATCTTTGTCTTTGCATGGTGGTATACGGGTGACTTTTTGATCTACATACATAACTGTTCTTCATAAAATTTGTTACATTCTTGAAGAATAAACTTTTTTTTTAAAACGAAAAACAAAACAAAATAATTTTTTTTAAAAAAACAAAAAACCCTGCAGGAATTCACCTTGACTGCCTGGAACTGACCACATCATGGCTGGGAATGGCTGGATTCTCACAAAGGTACACAAGATGTTCAAATGTACTCAAGCTGGACACGATCTCGTAGTCATAGGGGAAGAACTGTGGAAAGAAGAGGTTGGGCCCTATGTAAATTATTGTGAGGCAATTTAATCAATAAATATTCGTTTGTAAAGAAGGTCATCAGCACCACAATGTTTCTGAGGCAGACTGATGTCAACAAACAAGCATAGTGTTGTGATATCAACATCGTATTGAGGGGCATTGATATTGATACAACATTAATCAGCAAATAACGTTCTGGGATTACAGTGGTATTACTGTATGTAATTTTTCTTCTTCTTCTTCTTTCAGCTTATCCTGCATTTTGCAGGGTTGCCATAATGAATGCCACATCGCCATGCATTTCGGGTCAGAGCATTATCTTCCTCCAGGCCCAATTCCTTCATATCGTCCTTTACCTTATCAAACCATCTAGTCTTTGGGTGTCCCTTTTTCCTATTTCCCCCAATTGTAAGTCCAATACGTTTCTTTCCACGTACTCCCTCTCTCGTCTCTTTACATGTCCTAACCATTTCAATCTATCTTCTCTCATCTTTATTGATACATTCTTCACTTCAGTCAACCTCCGAATTCGTTCGTTTCTCCCTTTATCTTTTCTTGTCCAGTCAAGTGACCATCTCAACATCCTCATGTCACGCCACCTCAGCTTCTTTATCTTGTTTCTTTATTATAGCTCTTGTCTCTACTCCACATAACATTGCTGGTCTTACAACAGTTGTATATATTTTCCCCTTCAGCTTTGCGGAAATTCGTTTGTCACACATAACTCCAGTTACCTTCCTCCAATTATTCCAGCCTGCCTGTATCCTCTTCTTAACCTCCATCTCATTGCCCCCATCTCTTGGTACAGTTGTTCCTAAGTATTTGAATCGGTTTATCTTTGGCACATCCTATTCTCCTATCTTTATTAGTGGTTCTGATCTCTGTTGTTTGTCCGATGTACAAATACTCTGTCTTCGATCTGCTTACCCTTAATCCCCTCCTTTCCAACACCCGTCTCCAACCCTCCAGTTCCCTTTCCGCCTCAGTTTTTGTATCTTTCAAAAGTACTACATCATCCGCATACATCATGTTTCATGGTGCCTCTCGCCGAATGGGTTCTGTTAGGACATCCATTACTATTGCAAACAGCAGTGAAGACGTTGCTTTTACTGTGCTGTGATATTGGATTGAAGTTATGGGAGGGAATTGATGTGTATTACAGGACTGCGATATTGGCACTATAACGATCTGATTGACACTGATATTATTGTGCCATGCTATATCACATTATGGAGTTTTGGAGTATAAATATTAATATGTATTTTATACTGTGATATTGGAATTGTAGTGATCTAGGAGGATATGACAATAGCGTGGTGTGATATCAGCACTGCAATGCTCCGAGATGACATCAATATAACTGAACTCTCTCTCTCTCTCTCTCTCTCTCTCTCTCTCTCTCTCTCTCTATCTATCTCTCTCTCTCTCTCTCTCTCTCTCTCTCTCTCTCTTTTTTTTTTTTTAATATTTTTTTCTCTTGTATTCGTCTTTCCTTTTTTTGTCTAGCACCTTTCAAACACACTTGTTCTGATCTTTATCTTACACCGAAACCAGCTCCCTAAATTCTCAATTTGATATTTTCATAATCACCATAGGCTGTTTCCAACTGCTTTACTGCTTTAACATATTGCTTATTATTCTGATCCGAAGATAAAGAGGCGGGGCCCTTGTGTTCTTTCAATAAAACAAATCAAAGCAACGCGTGGATTGACCCAGGGACTCAGATTGGTGAGCACCAGTGGGAATTGAACCAGGGAGCATACCATTTGAGATGGACATCCGTGGAGATTATATCCAGGATAATGGGAGGTCAATACAAGAGAGGAGGAAACCGAGAGTCCCGGGGATGTGGACAGCAGTGGGGAGTGAATTCGAGAATACGGAATGTAGACGCAAGTGTGAAGTAAACCCGGGTGCACATTGGACTATGGGATATATCAGCGGAGAGTAAACCCAGGACGTTGGGTTGTGAACACCAGTGGGGAGTAAACTGGGACTATGGGCTGGTGATACCGGTGGGGAGTGAACAGGGAGCTGTAAGAGATAGACACAATTAGGGAGTGAACAAGAGAGGGATGTATCCACTTTTTGAGATGGACACCCAGAACTATGGGAGGGGACTGATTAGAACTATGTGAAGTGGATAGCAGTAGGGAGTGAACACGAACTATGTAAGTTGGACATTAGTAGTAGGGAGTAAATGTATGATTATGGGATATATGCACCAGTGGGAAGTAAACCTGGGACTTTGGGAGGTTGAAACCAGTGAAGAGTAAACCATGGATGGTGAGATATGGACGACACCAGAGGAAACCTGGAGCTTCAGGATATAGACACCATTGAAGAGTGATCTGGGACTATGGGAGGTGGACACCACTGGGGAGTGATAACAGAACCACGAGATATCGACTCAAGCTGGACTGAACCCAGTACTATGGAAGGTGGACATCACTGAGAAATGAACCTGGGGCTATTAGAGGTGGACACTACCGGGAAGTGATCGTGGAACCACGGTATATAATGGAATCCGGTGGGGGGGGGGGGGGGAACCTGGGACATTTGGAGGTGGACACCAGTTGGGAGTAAACCCCGGGGTTTGAGAAGTGGACATAACTGATAAGAAATCATGGAACCACGGGATATGGAATCCGGTGGGGAGTGAACCTGGGGTTATGAGACGTGAACATCACTGGGGAGTGAACATGGAACTATGGTAGGTGAACACTAGCGGGAATTGAACGGTGAACCACAGGATATGGACTCCAGTACTCATGAAACTATTGGAGGTGGATACCCGTGGGCAGTGAACCTGGGACTAAGGCAGGTGGACACTAGTGGAGAGTAACCCATGGCTATGAGAGGTGGACACCACTGGGGAATGAACACAAGATCATGGGATATGGACATCAATGGGAATGTATTGTTCTTGAAATGTGAGGTTTTATCCGTAAAATGTCCCTGAAATTTGAAATTGAGGGTAGGCAAGCCAGCAAGAGCTTTGTTGGGAAGGATTTTTAAAAATACTGGCGGGACTACTACTACTACAACTACTGCTGCTACTACTACTACTACTACTACCACTACCACTACTGCTACTACTACTACTACTACTACTATTACTACTACTGCTGCTGCTGCTACCACCGATAATAATACTTTTATTACTATCCAAACATTTTGTAAAACTTTACTCCAATTCCATTTTATCAATTTCCTACTATACTACATTTCAATTTATTTTACATTCTATACTGCACGACACAGTTCCCCCCCCCCCCCCCCACCCCCTTTTAATTAGTTCATCAATTGCACACCTATTATTAATATTTATTGTTATATTTGAATTCGTACTTCCTTGCAAAGGAGCATTCAATTTCCTGTCCCATCTAATCGTTGTTATTGTTTAATTACCTTAACTACGCCATTCTCACATTTCTCCTTCGTCTTTAGTGTTTCTTTCATTCATCGTGTTTTGTTGGTGACGGGAAACCCGAACCGTCCACATCTTCTGTCCTTGTTCAATAAATTGAAGCTTACATTTCCTTCGAGTCTCAAGCAGCAACATTTTCAAGTTTTAAAAATATAATTTTAAAAGGAGTTGTTAAAAAAAACTTACAATAATAATAACTTTATTATATAAAAATAGTAAAGACAATTTTTTCTTCTTTCGCGGGTATATGTAATAGCCATGCAAAATTTCACGGCAATTCAACAAACTGTTACAAAAACATCCCCCTCTAAGCTTGGATATGAATAGGGATGATCTTTACAATTCCAAGCTTTAGACTGTCCCCATACCTCCAACGCCTCTCTCTCTATTCTCGACTTATCCGATCATTGTTTGCATACCAGAAAACATGGCGGCAGCAACCAGTCGATTAGCAAATAAAACGCGGCTCTAGTCCCTTCTCTTCTCTCATTGTTCTGTGGTCCGATGCCGTGGTAAACTATTTCTAAAATATCTTAATTTCGATTCCATTGACGTTTAATCCGAAACATGCTTAATGCTGACGTGCTTTGAAGACAGCATGGTGTGTATCTTCCTTCAGTAATGCTTCCCTTCTAATATTGAACGCATGAATATAACGGGACTCGGCTACAACGGGGATTTTTTTTGCTAGTCCCACTATCCCCGTTGTATCCGAGTTCCACTGTATTTCATTTGGATCGTGAAATATGGGTTTGTATTTAAGAGATTCAAAAGCCAGTGCAGATGACCGTTGGAAACATAATGATCAAAGATTATGGTCAAATAGGTCATTGGCCTTGTGTTAAAAAGGACCCCATGGCTCCTCAAGAAAACAGACCCGTTTCTACAGATTGACACATCACGTATCTACAACATTCCATACTTTTAGTTGAAATGACTTCGTGTAAGTCTAAGCATCATCTATAGCGAACAATAATAGAAGACTGCGAATAGTAATATTAATAATATTATTACTTCAACACTCATCTAATATAATATTGCTACAGCAATAAAAATAGAGAACCAAAGTCTGCATTGCTTGTGTGTCTTTTCAAAGATAACAAAAATCAGTCAGAACTTGCAAGTCACGTGACACTTCAACATGGCGCTTCTATCACCTGAGGTAGATAACCCAATACACAAGGACTGATAAAGAACACACTCAATGCTGGCATAAAGGACGGTAAGGTCCCTTCACCGACCAGCACAGAATCATTTGAAGGGCTCTTCTTCCCCTATCCTGAAATCCACAGATAATATATGCTACTATCAGGGTTCAAAGATTAATCCTAAATTGGTATTAGGGGGCGTTTTCTTTCATGTGATCCTCTCTACAACAGCAACAATTGTTTTATTATCAAGTCCTAACCGACCACCGAAATTAACCACGGGGTCATTGTGTCGTTGGTTATCGTTACCGTTCAATCAAGTTTATCACTTTCGTCGTCCCCCTTCTTCATCATACTTAGAGCAGTCACCACAATTTATACAATCACCACTACCACTGTGTTGCCAGCGCCGTAAACCCATAAAAACAAAACAACCACATTTGCCTCCTCCTCCTCCTCCTCCTCCTCATCATCATCATCATCATCATCATCATCATCATCATCAATATTGTCGTCCAAATAAAAAGAAAAACAACAACACATTATCTCATTTTAGCCCGAAAACTTTTCTTTAATAAAATAATTTGAAGCCATCGATATGATAATATAAGGTAAACCTTTTATGGCCAATATGAGAAAATAGTGTTTCGCCCTTGTCTGCAAAATTTCAAAATAAGCTATTAACACACACACAGACACACACGAAAAGAAAAAAAACACGCATTTATTTTAACATATCACAGACAAGTCAAAAAGTCAAACAAGACAATTTAACGTTTTGTATATTTAAAAAAATATATATATATTAATACTTTAATAACAACTGTGGAACAAAGTAAACAATCGCATTTTCAATTCCTGAATCTCTGTGTAGTGTATTGTCTTTCACAGCAGTAGGTAGGGCGATTTAAGGAATGAGTAAAAGAGAGAGACTTTATTTGGGTGTATGTGCGCGCACAACAGAAAGAGAGACTCAACCCGGGGTGGAGGTGGAGAGAGAATGGAAAGGTGAACAGACAAAAAGAAAGAAGGATATATAGAAGAGACAGAGATAAACAGATAGATTGATAGGTAGATAAGAGAGAGAGAGAGAGAGAGAGAGAGAGAGAGAGAGAGAGAGAGAGAGAGAGAGAGAGAGAGAGAGAGAGAGATTTGTATATGCTTTCATTTAATATATCTTTGGTAATAACATAGAATAAGATAGATTGTAAAACTTTCAATTGCTAAAGCATAAAAGTTGACTAAAAAGAAATAAAGTAAAACTTTGTGTCTTTGGGAAGAACAAAATGACATCCATCCAGTTGACCTTCCACTTCAGGAGAAAGTCATGTGAGCCATCTTGAACCAGTTGAGCATAGTGTCCAAATTTATTTGAGGAAAATTATGAACCAATACATTATTTCATTTACTCTATGAAACAAATAATTATTTAGAAATCAGGCTTGATTCATTCAATAATCCAAATGCAAAAAGTTAAACAGCGGTTTAATTAATTTTCTTCCCCTTGTCTAGTAAAATATAATAAATTAAACATTTAATTAAATAACTGAGCAAATAAACAATCATTAAATCTATGTCGAATAAAAATAGTGGGTTAACTTTGAAGACAAAAACAGGATAAAGAGGTGTGTACAAAATGACCAGAAAATAAACCTAAATAAAATTATGAAAATAAGGCTAATATATGAGTTTGACAAGATGTTGAGGTGTGAAACAGGAAAGAGTTGTCAAGAAAGAAAACACGGAGAGGGGGCAATGAAAATTGTTGGAGATGGATTTGATGCACCAAGATTTGAATGACGGACACGGAAGCTGGTCTTACGATGAAGTAGACGAATGCACATAATGGGAAAGTTTGGCAGTTTGTGACGACCTGAAGAGCTGCTAAAGACTTAAACCTCACGAATCACGAAAAGCACTAGTTAATAATATAGTGGAGTAGAAACCAATAATTTGGTTTTAATGAGCTATACTGGAGTGGCTGTCACAAGCAAATTGGTTTAAACTATTTATTTTGTAAAGAATGTATACGAAGAATATGTAAGCATCAATAATATAAATAAGGAAAAGAAATGAACGTTGGATGAACAATTCAATCTCAAGACAGAAAAAAATTCCAAAAGGATGGAATGTTGGCAAAATTTACAAGTGTAAATCTTTGTCTTAATTCTTTAATAATTTGTTCCACAGCATACCGATACGACAAGGCAGTTCATTGTGATTTTTAAAAAATAGAATATATTTATTATTTATTATGACTGGACTCTGATCCGATCCACAAGAGGCCCTCATCATCTGGCCGGATAAAGAGATAAGGAGGCAGACACCGAAGTCATCCGATCCATTTACATCTATTTTTCTCTCATCCAGATTCAAGCAGCAATGACCACAGGTCGCCCATTACTCTTCCTTGATGCATATACATTGGTCTTGACGGTATGAGCCCCTGAATCAATCAAGGAAGAACGGTTATCATTGTGGATACTACTACTACTTCAATAATGTCTGAAAAATAACGTAGAATCAATCATTATACTTCTTGCCTCAAATAAATATTAAATTTCAAATTAAAAGCTTACTAATACCCATTGCCACAATAGAGACGGATTAACTAGTTATTCAGTTACTCCGACTAAAATTGGATTTTATCAACTAACTAATTATATTAATTTTTTTCATCAGGGTTTTTAAAAAAATGCAACCTAAAAACGTAGAAACAACACTCTTTAATCACACCAAATACATTGCTTTGGACAATAAAGTACACATCAACTACGTCAACTATGAGTCTAAATAAGATACAATCTCGTATATTACAGTTCTTGTACATTTTATAATGCATTGGGATAATTTAACTAGTAACAGTTAGGTGATTGTTAATACAACTATAAATAATGGTCGCCTTTATACAATAGCCTTTACGTTCAACAACGTTTTCAGCTCATAATATCTACTTTGGATAATTATCACAATGACATTTTAAAAGAGGACAGGTTCTTGTTAAGAAAATAATCACAAACATCCACGATAGACGTAAGTTACTCCCCTAGTTTGTTTTATTTATTTATTAATTAATTTTTTTTCATAATTTTATATCAATTTATTTGTATCCTTTAATTTATTTTTCTTGTCATTATATACGTGTTTTGACTGTCGCCTGACGAAGAGCAAATGCCAAAACGTCGTATATTTGTATATTTGTATTTTTTTCATTTCAAGAGCCATATTACTCCTTATATTTTCGTTAAAAGATAAAACTATCCTTTATTAAAATTGATTGTCATGACACGAATAGGGTGTTTTAATTAGGTAAAAATTATCTCTATATATTGAATTATTACAAACGCAAATGATATTCATAGTGAGAGACAGCCCAAATGCAAAAGACAACATTGATGGCAATGAACATGGCAATATATTATTATTATTATTATTATTATTATTATTATTATTATTATTATTATTATTATTATTTTTATTATTATTATTATTATCATTATTATTATTATATGTGTTGCTCAATAACAATTTAAAATTTAAAAAAAAATTCAAAACAAACAGCAATTGGGGGGGGGGGGGGGGGGGGGGGTTAAAAATGTGACCTCACCTTTTACCATACCATATACATACCAAAGTCCTTGGAATCTCAGCTTGCATCGATGAGGTGTTTCCATATTTCAAAGAGGCTGACGTTTTGTTTTCTAATCAAGGAACAAATCATCTATGTCTTCCAAGACCACAACAACTAAATTATAAATAAACTTCCACGAGGTGTGATGGCATTGTAGGATTAGAGTATGCTATTAAACTATTGTGTTGCACTCAGGTGAAATCTGCAGTTGGAGGAGTTGAATCTCATCAGCTTTCGGACATCACGATGAGATAAAACTCTCTCCACTCCATAATACACCTGAACATTCAGTCTTATAATCCGTTGCATCACATATCATATTCATTTAGATCATTGCCGACAACTGCAACATCACCGACTTGAAACCATGGCCATGAACACCTTAAACGTTGATCAGAAAACTTCAACTTGAGACAATGGCTATGAACAGTTAAAAACTTTGAACAGAATACCCGTACTAAATGGAACATCATTTCTTAAAACAAAACATGTCAACCATTGCATACTTTACAAGCAAACAAAAGTAAACTGAAATACTCAGCTATGGGAGTATAATCAAAATCATGCCAGATATTCATATCGGTCCATGTAAACCCATACCGAGCCGGTTCAATGTGAAATGTTGATATAGGCTAGTTATCCAAGCTACACATACACCGAAGATAATTTATTAAAACACAACGCCCCCTAACAAGCCTCCCTTGAATCATCATTATCTACCTGCACATATGAAAACGAGAGAAAAATATGTATAGAAAAGACAAAAGAATGGACAGAAATGAATGGAGAATATGTATTAATAATCGCTGTAACTATATTATTCTTATGTACATACCACAATCTTGCACGCAGAGGGACGGTCACGCGCTACAATATCAGTTCGTAATGACAATGAGACACGGATTAAAGTATTAAACAATAACAAACATGCGTGCATAGCTTTTTCTATCTCAGTAGCATGCCGGATTTTTAAAATAAATAATTTGTTTAGATTAATATTGAAAGATCGAGAAGCTGTGTTTAACATAATATTGCAGAGGATACGTTGCGCTATAATGGGAAACGCATATACAATTAGAAGAGACATTACTAACCTGTAATCATTATGTTAAGAAAAAAAACAAATGATATATCACAGCGTATATATAAAATAGCTTAATAGCTAGGAGACACTTTGTTGTCAAATCTACTCAAATAATATAGATATAATGTGCAAAAAAAAAACAAACAAAAAATAACAAGTGTAACAGCAAATGACTAAGCAAACCAAATGAAGCGTTGTCTCTACTACTTGACTTTCGATTCTATGCCACGTCAACATAATAAAAAAGATAAATGTGCACGAGAAAAATAAGAATATTCTTATCATTTAAAGGTATGCCATAGCGTACACAAATGCAAAGTAATAAACTAATCGAAGCAAGGCGGATTGTAACACGAAGAGAACAAAAACATTTTTTTAAACATCCAAGCCATCTATATATTCAATACGCAATAGCACTAAAATATATCAGTAAACTTTGTAACAGCAATTAAACTTTCCTGAAGTCGAATATCATGTTGAGCCACATAATCTCATTTTGCCTGTTGCGCAAAACACGACTTGCAGAATGTATGATTGTGAACAGTAAAAGAATGGACGACTGTGGCGGTTTCTGCTGACTTCCACAAGATCCACTGACGGAATGAAGACGTATCATATAGTGGCAATTTTAGAGCTTGGTCCATCGACTAGCGTCAATGGTTTTAAAAAAATACCGAAGGAGGGGAGTATACTGATAAGAGACAAGTATGTAGCTAGTAGCAGCAGAGACAGCCTGCAAACCAACGTGTGACACACACAGTCCAGCAACTACGAGGCAACCGTGAGACTTACAAAAGGGGAGAGATAAAGATGGTTGCGACAAAATCCGTCACATAATCTGCAGCGATCCCGAGACACTCTTATCATTGGCAAACATTTGCAGGTAGAAGAAGGCTCTTGATTCGAAGCGTTACCTGAGATCGTTGCGTGACCACTCAACTGGACATGGTTCGCTCTTCATTTATGAGACAGAGAGTAAGATGACACATAGACATAGAGTAAAATAACTAACCACGCTTAGCTAGTTTGGACATTAAAGCGAAAAACTAAAAATAAGAAAGAGAAATTGAAAGGCAAAACGTGGAAGATCCGTGGGAAAAAACTCACTGAACGTACAAAGAAAGTGCATCTGTCTCGAGATAAAGATTCACTTGACCTACAATCGATTTTTACATTCATTCTTTGTTGGTCACAAGATTGCAAGCCGTGACTTTTACTAATGCCATCACTTTTTAAATTAAAAAAAAATGATACCTACTAAACGATTATAATCATGAAACATCTTCCGTAACAACCCATATCAATGAAAGGGTCACATGACCAATGGGTGATTTTATTAAGGTCCCAAATGACAGCAAACCTGTCATTTTTATCTTCAGAGAGAAAGCGACTATCTTATTAAATTCCCGTTGCTGGACAGTGGCCGCTATCTTCCTCGTCCCCGGACTCAAAGTGAGGATGATAGCCTATCGCAGCCGTAGAGTAGAGGATATGGAAATGTAAGTTAACAACATTTAAACCTTTCGCAGACGGGGGTCTATATTACTCTGACTTCAAGAAGTCCCAAGTTTGAGAGTTTTTGCCAAGATGAGGGTCACTTAAATCGATCAATGTTTGAATGACGAGTATTTTTAAATGTCATTTTATATATGAAACGATTAAGATAACCTTCAACCATAGATGACCTTCAACCACAGCACATTAGTATAAGAAGTCGAAGCCCTCAACCTATCAAAAAGTATGAAATTTGAGACTTCAAAGAAGGCTCGGGTTTGAGACATTACATTCGACTAGTTGGAGACGTCTTAATCCATCGATATAAACAGAACGACATTGACGTCACCCTGCTACATGTTATTATGTTTAACCAGACATTTGTATGAGTAGTTCTCATTAATTTGTATTGATAAGACTATAAACGTTTAAGGTTACACATAGTTTTATGTGTTGGTACGTTATATCCGGCTGGCGGATGTTGGTAGTTTGTTTTTTGTTTTTGTTTTTGTTTTTGTTTTTTTGGACTAAATGCCTAGAGTCAATAATATGAAGTAAAACTTTTCTTACCAAAATATATTTTAAAAAGACGTTTTGTCAGTAAACGACTGCAAAGGTACAATGAGAGAAGCTTACCTACCGTGCAGTATGACGGATAGTAGTCATAGAAAGTGGTGAGGAGAGAAAATGGAATCTGGATGACATTCCAATTATGACAAGGAGAAGGACACACCACTGTGTCAAAATGGGAGGAATAACAGACCTGTCTACTATATCGAAACATTCGTAGAATTTCAGAACTTCATGAGCATCTCTAAGTCATTAAAACGTATTAAAAATAAAAGTTGATACCGTACTACATACTTTTTAGGATTTATAAGTGTTATTTAATCCTTGTAATGGTAAATTGTTGATTTTAAAATTTAACTATAGCGGCAACAATTTTTTCTCTCCTAAAAATGAAGAATTTCTAATTTTTCCAAATAGGCAGGTCTGGAATATCATCATTAGAACCGACAATCAAATGCGGAATATATTATAGTGTAAGGACAGAGTGGAGACAAAGTAAGTCAGAAGACCAGAAAACAAAAGGATGGCTTCAGTGCATTCTTAGTTGTCAACATGACCTCAAAGCATTTCAAGTAAGCTACATAGCACGGATACATTACTGAATTCCGCTTTCCAAAACCCGAGTGGTTATCGTTTTAAACGGATTACTGAGCAAATGAGTCGTGTTGTTGTTGTTGTTGTTGTTGATGATGATGATGATGATGAGATGATGATGATGATGATGAAGACGATGATGGTGATAATAATGATGATGATGATGTTGTTGTAGTTGATGATGATGATGATGATGATGATGATGATGATGATGATGATGATGATGATGATGATGATGATGATGATGATGATGATAATGATGATGATGATGATGATGATGATGATGATGATGACTACGATAAAGATATCATGATAGTGAAATATTTCAAGAATACGGTGGATCAAAAATATTCGAATTTTTTTCTTCTTCTAATAATGAGTTCCTTTTTCAACTAACACAGGAAAAAAAGAGAATTAGTTGGCCTTATCTTGCTTCAAGTTGTATAAGTTGTTTATTTACAGAAGAAAATGATTGAGAAAAGGGCAGGTGTTTCCATCTGATTAATCTTAACCTACGTAGTGCAACATACCATTTTCAGGTCTGATAATCGAACGCAAATTATATGGACTTGTTTTAACATTGTTGTAATGGACAATATTTTGCGTCGGTTTGAGAGTATTCCCATTACAACAATGAGACCACAACAATTTGACTTATAAGACCTGCAAATAAGTGCACGTTGATCTTAACCAATAATTGATTTTTGTCAGTTGTGATTTTGATTATGTAGGGGATAACATGCGTTTATATTGCGGTTGTAAGAAAATGTTCTTATTTTGATATTTTTTAGTTAAATTATGTTTATCCATTATTTGAGCTTTAATTTTTTTTATAAAGAAAAAAGTATTTTTAAAATTCTTTATTAAAAAATAAAAACAAAACAATGACAAGACAGTGCCTGTGAGAGAAGGGTCTATGTTGTTCCAAGTCTACCAGTATGAATGTGCAAACATTGTTTATGGGGGAATGCCCGTCAGTTGACACTAAAAGTCCCCAGCACACGTAAAATGCACAGAGAAGAGTCTAACAGTTTTACTTTTCGATATTTCGTTCCATGCCACTATCGTACGTTATGACCAAAAAAAAAAATGGCTTTGGTTAAAGCCCAGAGGGTAAGAGTAAATCGGAGATCAAACAAAATCTGTTCTGGATGATAGGGTATGTATGTTTACTGCAGGTAAACAAAATGGCATCGTGCACTATGAAACGGTGGAGAGAGTCGTGGAGGGAAGGCAGGTAGGCAGCTTGACCTATTACATCATGCATGCTGACTTGTCTGGTCATCGTCAGGACTGGACTATAGTAGGAACGAAATTGGCGTCATTCACCTATTTGTTATTGTTCTCGCCAGCCATTTTTATAAGCAGATATCACTAAATAAGTATTAATCAGACTGTAAATGTTTAAAGTTACGCACAACATTGTGTGTTCATTTGTTATGGGTTTTTTTTGTTTTGTTTTGTTTTTGTTTTTTGTTTTTTAATAAACGCATAGCATCAATTTATTTATTTTTGTGGTAATTGGAATAACATTAAACAAGATGTGCATCCATTCTTTGACCAAAATAACCAAAAAAATAAATAAATAAACAACACACATTAGTTAGTTGGAGAATTCCATGGAGAACATGCAACAAAATTCCTGCCCCCCCCCCCCCCCCCGACCGTCTCGCTCTCTCTCTCTCTCTCTCTCTCTCTCTCTCTCTCTCTCTCTCTCTCTCTCTCTCTCTCTTTCTTTCTTTCTGAGTTTTAACTTAATATCATACAGATAAATAATGAGAAAAAAAAAAGAAAGAGTACGACAGTCAATGTCATTGGACACACGATGGGACGGACACTCGTGAATGATTTGAAATGGTATGGTAAATAGCAGGACAGCATGTATTATACATTTTGTATGTCATATCGCTTGGGCCATTGTCTCGACTTAGCATAGAATGAGTTCAGAAGTCATGAAGCTAGAAGACCCAATTTGTTACAGGCATGACGACGCATACAATCATGATGGGAAAATTTGCTGCCACGACTAATTTTAAGGTGAAAAGAAACTTTCAGTTTCATCAACCAATATCTTTTTTGGATCAATAAGACTTTAATCTCTAAAAGCATCATCTCAAAGAACAAAAGGCTGAAGCAACGTGAAAACATTTTTTAAAAACATTAAAAAACGATTTACCAAGGACATAATATTACAAAATATTTGGCAAATTGGATTTTTTTTGTAACACTAAGGTTCCGAAACCACTGGATCAATCGTCACCAAATTTTGAATGGTGTTTACGATTGACACGAAGATGGTTTAGGTGTATTTACGATTGACACGAAGATGGTTTAGGTGTATTTACAATTGACACGAAGATGGTTTAGGTGTATTTACAATTGACACGAAGATGGTTTAGGTGTATTTACAATTGACACGAAGATGGTTTAGGTGTATTTACAATTGACACGAAGATGGTTTAGGTGTATTTACAATTGACACGAAGATGGTTTAGGTGTATTTACAATTGACACGAAGATGGTTTAGGTGTATTTATAATTGACACGAAGATGGTTTACGTGTATTTACAATTGGCACGAAGATGGTTTACATGCATTATAAGATCGATATGTCATCGTGATAATTTTATCTAAAAATCAAATTTGTTTCGTCAAATCCCATCGCAAACAGGCGCCATCATTTTAGCACTTGGATTGTGTGTCAACCTTCAGGTTAGCGAGTACGACAATGAGGTTGGAGCACTTGCATTAAATCGATACCAGTTAGTGGTTCCTCTCATTATTCTTAATACAATCAATTTCTTAAAATTTACATAAACCCATTTCCGCTCTTAACATTGGGAAAGAATTCAACGATAAGTGAGCGAAATAATATATAAGATATTAAATGCTGAATATATAAAATTTATATATAATTTTGCACATTCATTTACATAAAAATCAAGTTAT
>NC_088360.1:67150906-67153406 GCF_034508935.2 Berghia stephanieae | reverse complement strand
GTGTAATGGAAAGTCTCATAAGACGACCAAATAATACTAATTAAAAAAGGTGATAATAACACTGATGAAAGCAAAACTTAGTGCTCGTAAAATCATTGAAAAGACGAAACCAATTGATCAAGCGAGATCGAGAACAAAGCAACCACTAAATTATGACAAAATCTTCATGAGCTGCAAATATTTTCATCTTTTTACAGAGACTGATTTGCAACAGAGTCACGCCCCCAACAAAAGCCATCAAGGACTCCCTCCCTAGCCATAATTTTGTATACTAAGACAGGCGGCCATCTGCTGTGTCCTTACTTTTAGTTTTTTTCCCCCTTAACTCGACCCTCTAAGGTAGTTTTTTATATTCTTCAACACGAATGACCAATAAAAGTCAAAATGAAGACAGGGAAAAAAATAAAAATTAAAATATGGCACTCAGAGTACGTCAGGAGATTCGTATAGAATGGTCGGTCGAATCGTTTCTTCGTAATGAGATAACGACAATGGTTTAATACAATGTGTATGCAATGCAATAGTTTGTATGGCACATATTGTGTGTCAGTTTGTCATCTTACAGAGTAATAGTATCACGTCGTATTATTACGCATATCTGGACACATGAGAAATCAACGCTAAACAATTAACGGAACTCAAATACTATACGAGGAGGAGAATAGCCACACAAAGGAAAAGTAAACTACGTATTACAACAACAATCAATTTGGGAAATTGCATCGTAAGTGCTAATGAGATAAATACTTATGCGGAATATAACCAAACGCCACGCTATTGACTTTGATGAGAAGATAATAAAATATAATCTAATTCTCCCAAACACAGTCTCATTGACCTACAGTTTGTTTAATTGAGAGTTCGCAATTTTAAAAGTTTTGAAACTTGAAAGAATGCTGCTAGATCAGAAAATACCTAATAAGTGGGGGAAAAGTAATAAAGCATATTCCCAAAACACCATTTGTATCCGTCTAAAGCGACGTATTGAATCTAAACGTATTTGAGATAATTTCTTGGTTTAAAAAATATTTTAAAAATAAAATAAAATCAATCAATCAAAACAAACAAACAAACAAAAAAAAAAAACAAATCCTTCACTTAATTGCTAGTCACATATGGATCAAACATTATTCCTGCATTTTCCTACTAGCCTATATCAATATAAATGACAAATAGGTGGCCATAAACATTGTCCTAGGAGAGTAATCCTTGGTATTGGTTCTTTAACACTTTGTGGTATTCAACAAATCTCCACTATAATTCATGATCCACATTGACCAAGACATATCATGCTGAGTGCCGCTTACTGCTTTGTCTGTTACAATTTTCAACTTGATAATATTATACACCAAAACGAGAAGAATACTCATAACAATGTCTTCCCAAACGTCGTTAAACAAAAATGGTATGAACAAAATGAGAAAAATTTAGAAAGCACCATAAACATTATTATTCATTCTATTAGCTTGAGATGTGTTTGTAAACAAATTAGCAAGTGTTACCAATCTCACAAAATACGTTATTTACATACCAAATGTAAAGTTACCAATCTCACAAAATACGTTATTTCCATACCGAATGTAAAGTTACCAATCTCACAAAATACGTTATTTACATACCGAATGTAAAGTTACCAATCTCACAAAATACATTATTTCCATACCGACTGTAAACGATAATATGGATGTGAAAGCTAACAGGACTCTTGACATAACTCCATGAGGGTCAATGATACATATATCAAATATGTTCATTACGAGTGACGTTTTGAGTAAACAATAAAAATACCACTATCCTTTTAAGTTGTTCATTAAAAACTGACATGCTATAATATAAAACTTTTAAAATTAATTGCAAACCAAATATAAAATTACAGACTATTCAGAACAATCAAAACAACTAGCGTCATTAATAATAAAACAAAGACAAAAGTAACAAACTGACGTGATAGACAAGTAAGTTGAGCTTAATGATGTCAAATTGAGATGTACGAGAGGCTATGTAATAATACATTTGAATGGAGACTTTAAACTTTGGTGAATATAATAATTAAAACATTTTAAAAAAAATTGATTGGTTGTTTCCAACAATATTACATTCACTTCTTCCTGTGATTTAAGCTTTAAATAGTTATAAAGTTAGAGTGAACACTTATAACAATAGTTTTTTGTTGTTGTTGTTGTTGTTGTTGTTATTGGGTTTTTTTTTGTGGTTGTTTTTATGGGGGGGGGGGGGTGTTTGTTTGTTTTTTTTTTCTTTTCGAGGGACCGAAAACTTTTGATCAATTACCAACAAAAACTACCAATTTGAATTAGAAGACGTCCGGAATCCCATTTTTCGAATGCAGCTGGAACTAACTGAAGCAAGACTTCTGGTCAAATAATATTTAAAATAGTAGATATGCATATTTAAATCAAGCCAATCAAGAAAAGTAAAAATAATTTTGTATTGTAATTAGCATAATTATAAATTTACATTTGAATATATACATTCAGCTAAC
>NC_088360.1:67140906-67145906 GCF_034508935.2 Berghia stephanieae | reverse complement strand
ACACAAAACATTAGGAAAAACTGCCTTAGTACTGAAAATATCACACATTGAAACTTGAAAAAAAACCCAAAAAACTTAAACAACTGCGTCATTCTCACCAAAATAGATCCAATTTACTTCCTCTTACTGTATAATGCACTTGCCATCGATGATGTCGCTGTTGCTGATGATGATGATGATGACAAAGAAGAGGAAGACGGAAAGATGTTTCTGGATCGCATGTCTCGTCCAACATTGACCGTCTGCACGAGTTAAGAAAGTGAGTCAAGCAGAAAAAGTTTTCTGCCTCAATCACCTCCTTGTGACTCCTCAACTCGTAACATGACACACGCATAATTACTTATATCTGCCTCTCTATCCATCCATCCACCAGTCAGCCAGTCGAGGCTTTTGTGAATGACAACCAACCACCCATCTGGCTTATATATCCTACCAATTGAACTCTCAACTCCAAAAATTACCACCACGCCCCCCAATAATGCGTCCAAACGAAAAAAAAATTGGGAAAAAATCCCAATCCAACCACCTTTACAGGACTTCACCACCACCATCCCTTACAAATAATTAATGATGGTACTTGAATACTTGAACACGTAATGACAACGTTATCGAAACGTGTACGGGCAGACTAAGTTGAATAGATAAAGGGAAAATGTACGTGGTAAATACTGCTAGGACATAGTATATCGATCCAAGCACAAGTCACTCCAACATGCCAATCACCAATCAGAAACACGCATACACAACTTTATCACTTTTATCTTCTCATTCCCTCATCATCGCATCATCATCCCTGATAAGCACAAATCAAAGTCTACCAAAACAAGCTTGGACACATACTATGATAATACAATGGCTTGAATTGGGTACTGATAACCTACTATAGCCGGACTTATAACTCTAATGTAGGATATGACTGCCCAAAATTGACAATACATAATATCTTACATTTACCCTGAAATCTTTTATATTAAATACCGATCGTTTAAAATGATCCCCAACTTGTTAAACAACCCCTGAACCGTTTGATAGTTTAAAACTACATTTCAAATAGCATCTAACTCTATGGATGCTTGAAGTGAAAGATTTCGGATCAAAACGTTTAGAAATTCTTTTTGTCAGTGAATGACAGAGTAGGGGATGGGTCGAGGGGAAAATTGAATAAAAGAAAGATGGACCAAAGTGTGAACATATCAACTTTGATTAGAACGTGAAAGGAGAGTATGATAAAGATTACAATTTTTCAGAAAACACTCGAGAAAACTATCATCGAAAATCAACAGATTATAAAATCTTAAGACAGTTTTGACCTTAATTGACTAGCAAAAAAATAAAATAAATAAAACATTTTTTTTAATTTAAAAAAAAAAAAGAATCGAACATGAATCGCTTGGTTAAAACAAGAAAGTGCAGTGATTGCAAAATGATGAAAACAAAAACAAACCCTCACTTGGATCATCTGACTGAAGACTTAACATACTTCGCTGTGGAGTAGAATTTGACTAAGTTGGAAAATATCGAAGTTTTCCGTAAATATTTCTAAGATGAGGCAGAAAGATTCAATTATAATTGAATTGTTCTAGATGAAGTTAAAACAAGGGCCGGACATCCATTTTAAGGCCGCCTGAGAGAGGACTTGATCCAATGAAAATTCGTAGTAAAAACAGCAAAATGTTAAAATTCACTGAATCACTTCAAACGCAAAACTCGTGGAATATTATGATAATAGCGTCACCATTTGTGGGTGGAAATTAATTATTTCTTTCAATCAATAGTACCTACTTGTTTGTTTGTTTTGTTTTTAAGGGGCGGCTTGGGTCTTTTCTAAAAATAATTTAATTACCTATATTGGGCGGTTTTAATCATTCTGTATCGTCGTTATAGGTTTTAAAAAAACGTTTTTTTTGTGTGAAAAATATACATTATCTGTGTTGATACCGAGGTCTGGCATAAAAAAATATAACAATCTTAGGTCTGGCATAAAAAATATAACAATCTTGTGGCAAACGTTCCACAAAAACTAAAGAAGGAATGACCTCCATATTCGTCCCTCTTATCAACATTGTAGCATAGTGTGTCACCATAGAGAGATTGTACAACTTTCGTTTATGGAATTTTTATTAGAACATTGCAAAGTTGAGAATCAAAATGTTAGGACAAAATTGATGTTAAAATTTGTAATTTGGATTATAATTCAAAATACACATAAATTATCAAAAAAATCTCTCTATGGTGACATAATACATTATTTCTGTGATATCTTGTGGAAATTTTCATCAATTCCATTGAATAGATTTTGAGAAACGCTTGACACAGTATCCCATACCCTTAGAAAAATGACATATTGAGAAAATAGCAAAATAGCTTTCCGTTTTTTCACACTTTTCTTACTACCTGTATCCTTTTAGACTGTGTTTTTCGGGCCTATACATTCTATTTTAAGAAGTTGGACTTCAAAAATATTATTTCTCTAAGATAATAAAATATCGTTTTCCACCAAAATCTCAATACAATTTCTTAAAAGGTTTTCCTAATAATTAAACCCAAACCGCCCCTTCAGGGATCTACGGCGCTTACGACACATTTGGGTCCCAAACAATGGGATAGTCAAAAAATTATAGAATTATTAAAATCACACGAGAAAAGGTAAGACAAAGAGGAATGGTTCAAATAGTGAACAGATGTAGATAGATTCCAATAGCATACTATCAGTGTACTTTGTTTGAGACTACCTGAAAGTCTCATCCAGGCACAAGCTCACGATCCCACTAAAAGGATTATACTCAACCGTTTAAGAACATGATATTCGAAATAATAAAACGATATAACAGTACATATCTAATACTATACATTTGACTGTTTCCCGCTCAGCCAAGGACTCCGGCAAGGGCTAGGAAAATACCAAGCAATCTCATTCAAAGTCAAATTCAGAAAGCAACTTGGAAAACAGATAAAGGGAATAGAAGACACAGCAAGTGACCTCCTGCACACCATGGGAGGTCAAAGGAAATATAAAGTTGGAAGATGAGAAAAGAGTTCATATGTAAATAATGGATAAACAAACATGATTATTTATGAACCATAATATGTTCTACTGTATCTTTTTGCGCTATACGATTCCCCATACTTCGTCTGATCTCCTCCGAGATACGATATCACCTTTTATTGCCCTGTCTTGTACAAGCTCTCAAATAATTTCCGTCATTGCCTATGATTAAATACTCATCTACACAAGAGTCGAACGGAACAATGTGAGTTGTGTATCATCCAACATCAACCAGAGCTTTTAAGATCATTGTCACCAATCTGATTTCTGACCATATTCTGAATCGCTTGACCCAAAAAACAAGATGAAACGTCGCACCACCCGGCAATCAATACCAAATCAATCTTTAAAAGAAATAACTTTAAAAAATAATAAATAGAGCTCATATAGCGCAATATCAACTAACTTGACAAGGGGTCAACAGCAACATTTAACATGTAGGACGGGACATGCCGCCTGTTAGGCGATATTACAATTTTTCGGACAAAGACACCGCTGTTAACGGCCAGGTTCTCATTTTACACCTGAGTACGGTGAGAGAATGTGAGTAAAGAGCCTTTTCCAAGGACTCAACTATGCGCCGAGCGCGAGGCTCGAACCCAGGACCTTCCGATCCGAAAGCGAGTGCCATACCACTAGACCACATAGCCGCACTAAATAAAGAAACAAACAAAAGCAAAATAACAAAACAAAAACAAACAACAACAAAAAAAAAAAAACAACAACACATGAATACACAGATTTAAAAAAAAACTACATTTAAAAAGCGCAGCCTGCTAATATCTCCATCGAAGAGATAGTACATTTAATACAATGGGCCACTCATGTAAAATGAAACGGGGGCGGATACCGTGACAAGAAAACGTTGATATCAATAAAATCAATTATTATTGATAGGAGGTTGAACAGATTTTAGTTCTATGTACTCCGGGCCTCATAACATGATATGGGTAATGGCAATAAACCTACTATTATTGTGCTGAAAACTCTCTCTCTCTCTCTCTCTCTCTCTCTCTCTCTCTCTCTCTCTCTCTCTCTCTCTCTCTCTCTCTCTCTCTCTCTCTCGTACACACATTCTCTTCCTCTCTCGCCAACATATACACACACACTCTCTCTCTCTCTCACATACACACACACACACACTCTCTCTCTCTCTCTCTATCTCCAACACACATAGACACACACACACACACACACTTGCTCTCTTTCTCACACACACGCACACATATACATAATACGCTTATTCCTTCTTCACTTCTACACACGTACCACAAAGTGTGCCTATGTGCCTATAGATGGTCCGTCTAATTGATTAGTTAGTGGTTAGACAGATAGGCATTTGTTCTATTTGTTCACAAGTTTTAAGGCTATTACAAAACGTTCAGGCTATATTATATGCCCCTTCGAGACTGAAATAACATACAGAATAAACATGTAAAAGGTCATAAATTTCATAAATGGTCACATGTGCATCTGTGCTATTGAAGATTGACAAACTGCCTTTTACACTTTGGACAGAAATAGTAATTCCACAATTTCAGAATATCGAAAAGATCCCAAACGGTCAAACGCTCTTTAAGAATTTTTGATAAGATCGGGGTAATTTTAAACGATCGAGGAAATTATGGTTTCAGGCCCAAATGTTCAAAGACGTCTATCTAAAGAGACATTTCTGTGAATGCATGAAAGCTGCAAACACACTCACAAACAATATATATATATATATATATATATATATATATATATATATATATATATATATATATATATATATATATATATATAAAACTCATATTTCATCGTCTTTGGTTTTTTTTGTTATTGTTGTTTTCTTTCTTGTTGTTGTTGATTATTTATTTATTTTAAAAAATCTTATTGTTTTGTCTTTCAAATAGATAAAAATATTAGAATTATTATTACTCCCACTTGCTAAGCAAAATCTCCTGCATTGATT